>NW_021963458.1:0-94997 GCF_901765095.1 Microcaecilia unicolor | reverse complement strand
ACTGAATGTACAGTAGTGAACACACATTCTTGCTCCAGAGTGGGAATGGGAATCATCCTCTCTACTGTGGCACCATCCACGTCTGTCAACGAGGCTGTTTCTTCTTACAACAATACTCTATCCTCTGCCTTAGACACTCTTGCACCTTTGATGGCCCGCCCTGTAAGGCGTACAAAACCCCAACCTTGGCTGACTTCTAATATCCGCTACCTACGTTCCTGTACCCGCTCCGCCGAACGCCTCTGGCGGAAATCTCGGGCCCTTGCTGATTTCTTACACTTTAAGTTCATGCTGACCTCCTTCCAATCTGCTCTCTTACGTGCCAAACAGGATTATTATATCCAACTGACCAACTCTCTTGGCTCTAATCCTCGACTTCTCTTCACCACATTGAACTCTCTCCTCAAGGTGCCCCCTCCCCCAACTCCCCCTCATTATCTCCTCAGACCCTTGCTGAATTCTTTCACAACAAGGTTCAAAAGATAAACCTTGCTTTCTCTACCTCACCAGCTCTCCCTCCACTAGTCCGTTCCCCTCTCTCTCCTTCCCCTCATTCCCTTTCCTCCTTTCCTGAAGTTACTATTGAGGAAACTACACTTCTCCTTTCTTCCTCAAAATGTACCACCTGTTCCTCTGATCCCATTCCCACCCACCTTCTTAATGCCATCTCTCCTACTCTTATTCCTTTTATCTGTCACATTCTCAACCTCTCACTTTCCACTGCGACTGTCCCTGCTTCCTTTAAACATGCTGTGGTCACACCTCTCCTTAAGAAGCCTTCACTTGACCCTACTTGTCCCTCTAATTACCGACCCATCTCCCTCCTTCCTTTTCTCTCCAAATTACTTGAGCGTGCTGTTCACCGCCGCTGCCTTGATTTTCTCTCCTCACATGCTATTCTTGACCCTTACAATCTGGTTTTCGCCCTCTCCACTCAACTGAAACTGCGCTTACTAAAGTCTCCAATGACCTATACTGGCTAAATCCAGAGGTCAATATTCCATCCTCATTCTTCTTGATCTTTCCGCTGCTTTTGACACTGTCGATCACAGCATACTTCTCGATACCCTGTCCTCACTTGGATTCCAGGGCTCTGTCCTTTCCTGGTTCTCTTCCTACCTCTCCCTCCGCACCTTTAGTGTTCACTCTGGTGGATCCTCTTCTACTTCTATCCTCTGCCTGTCGGGTACCTCAGGGTTCTGTTCTTGGTCCCCTCCTCTTTTCTATCTACACTTCTTCCCTTGGTTCATTAATCTCATCCCATGGCTTTTCCTACCTCTATGCTGATGACTCCCAAATCTACCTTTCTACCCCTGATATCTCACCTTGCATCCAAACCAAAGTTTCAGCGTGCTTGTCTGACATTGCTGCCTGGATGTCTCAACGCCACCTGAAATTAAATATGACCAAAACCGAGCTTCTCATTTTCCCCCCCAAACCCACCTCCCCGCTCCCCCCGTTTTCTATTTCTGTTGATGGCTCTCTCATTCTCCCTGTCTCCTCAGCTCGAAACCTTGGGGTCATCTTTGACTCTTCTCTCTCCTTCTCTGCTCATATCCAGCAGACCGCCAAGACCTGTCGTTTCTTTCTTTACAACATCCGTAAATCCGCCCCTTTCTTTCCGAGCACTCTACCAAAACCCTCATCCACACCCTTGTCACCTCTCGTTTAGACTACTGCAATCTGCTTCTTGCTGGCCTCCCACTAGTCACCTCTCCCCTCTCCAGTCGGTTCAAAACTCTGCTGCCCGTCTCATCTTCCGCCAGGGTCGCTTTACTCATACTACCCTCTCCTCAAGACCCTTCACTGGCTCCCTATCCGTTTTCGCATCCTGTTCAAACTTCTTCTACTAACCTATAAATGTATTCACTATGCTGCTCCCCAGTATCTCTCACACTCGTCCTTCCCTACACCCCTTCCCGTGCACTCCGCTCCATGGATAAATCCTTCTTCTCTGTTCCCTTCTCCACTACTGCCAACTCCAGACTTCGCGCCTTCTATCTCGCTGCACCCTACGCCTGGAATAAACTTCCTGAGCCCTACGTCTTGCCCATCCTTGGCCACCTTTAAATCTAGACTGAAAACCCACCTCTTTAACATTGCTTTGACTCGTAACCACTTGTAACCACTCGCCTCCACCTACCCTCCTCTCTTCCTTCCCGTTCACATTAATTGATTTGATTTGCTTACTTTATTTATTTTTTGTCTATTAGATTGTAAGCTCTTTGAGCAGGGACTGTCTTTCTTCTATGTTTGTACAGCGCTGCGTATGCCTTGTAGCGCTATAGAAATGCTAAATAGTAGTAGTAGTAGTAGTAGTAAAGGTTCATCAGAGAGCAGATTACAAATTCAAACTGAAATTTTATGTTTTGGAGATATAGCAGCCCTCACATTATTTTTTTTCAACCATTATAAAAGGTAAAGGTGGTCCTCTGAATGCAAGTGCCAAGTCATGAATGACTTATTGTCACGCCCCTCACCTGTTCTCTGTGGACTCTAGCAGCATTCTATGCCAAGAAGGATCTGTCTACATCCTGGAAACCCAGCACTTCCTTTAAAGCCCTGCAAGAGGGCACTGGCTGATGTCATCACTTCGTATCTATGTTTTTGCAACAGGTCTCCTACTAGTTTCTAGTATGTGTTGCAGCCTTGTTCCTATTTGCCTTCTAGCTCCAGCCCTGCCTCCCATCTCCAGTTGAGCCTTCATGCTCCAGCCTTGTCTTCAGTTTCAGTTTGTCTTCAATTCAAGCTCAGCCTTCAGTTCCAGTCTCGTCTTCAGTTCCATCTTTGTCTTCCACTCTAGCTTGTCCTGACTCAGGCCTGCTCAACAGTGCCTACTCCAGTCTGTTTCATGCCTAACTCAGGTGATTTGCCTGCTGCCATTCAGGGCCTAGCTAACCCTCAGGTTGGCTGGGTAGTGTCAACTCAGCTGCGGCCCAAGGGCTCACTCCTGTGCCATGACAGATTGCAAAGGCCATGAGATCGGGTCATGAGATTGGGTGAGTCACCTACCTTGCAACTGCTCCAGCACTGGCCCTCCAGCTCCAGCAACTTCTGATTCTGTTCAGGACCTCACCAGCTGCATGGACCAACTCCCATCTCACAGGACCTCACCTAGGAGATCCAGCAGCAACAGACTCAACTTCAGCAGATCACAGAAACCCTTAAGGAGGTCTGTGCTCAGCTTGTGGCGATGCAACTGCAGGCCCTCCAGGTATGAACCTGTCTCCAGGATCCACTCCAACAGTACCAACTCTGGCTTACCCAGTGTCTCAGCCTCAACTCTTGGCACCACTGCATTTTGATGGGAACACCAAGGCATGCTGAGGATTTATTAACCAGTGTTTGAATAACTTTGAACTATATCCCTCTAGCTTTCCTTCAGATTGAGTCAAGATTACCTTTATTGTCCCTCTCCTTTCTGGGAAAGCGCTGGCTTGGGCCTTTCTCCTGTGGGAGCAGAATAACCCACTTATGTCCAACATGGCTGCTTTCCTCACACACATTTAGCAGGTATTTGATGAACCAAAACATCTTTCCTCAGTAACTTCCGAACTCTTGCACCTACAACACATATGCCATTCAATTCCTGACTCTGGTTTATGAACTGCAATGGAATCAGGAGTTCAAGGTGGCTGTCTTTTGGCAGGGTCTGGTGGGCCACATTAAGGATGAACTGGCAGGACAGAATCTCCTCGCCAGTTTGGATGACCTGGTTTTCGTATACATCAAGGTAGACATTCATTTTAAGTGAAGGAAAAGGAATGTGGTCTATGTGGTCAACACCCCATTTTCAGGATCTCACAGACTCAGAGAGGCCAGCTTCACCTGATACCCTGGATGAGAAGTTCCCATGCAAATAGGAAATTTTCAACTTTCGGAGGATAAGAAAAGGTGTCACAAAACCTCTGTCTATACTTTGCGGACCTGGGGCATTATGCTGGGAACATTTCCAGATCTAGAACTGTAGGGGAGATGTCCCTAGGTTCTTCCCAAGTTGTTCTAACCTCCCTCTGTACTCCCCCATCACCCTTCTATGGGACAATAAATAGATCATAGTCTAAGCTCTCCTTGATTCCGGCACAGCCGGGAACTTTGTGGATGAACGGCTAATACGCCAGTATGACATTTCTGTGAATTCCCTCGGAGAACCACTTTGCATTTCCTTGGTCTACAGAGACCCATTGCCAGGGCATCTTCAGGCTAATATTCAATCTATTTCCCTATAAGTGGGGTCTCAGCATCAAGAGACGATAGAGTTTCATGTGCTCCCCAGATCTGTTCATCAGGTCATTTTGGAACTTCTCTGGTTGCAGAAACATGAACTTCGTATTGACTGGTGCTCTGAAGACATTTAGCCTTTGGCCCTACCTGTTCTCAGTCTTGCATAATATCTGTTCAACCTCAGATAACCCTGCCCAAGATGGATTCATCCCAGAGCACGGTTATCTTGGAATCCCGACCCAACTTGGACCACGCAAAGATTCTTGCTGTCTCCAAGATCATTGTACCTCTGGATAGAACTCCGCACCCCAAGAGGTTAAGGAATTAGACTTTACTCAGGACATTCAACTTCAAGTCTACAGGATACTCAGGATATTCAAGACATCATAAGGATAGGAGGATAACACATGGAAACCCACTATCAGTTTTTAATGCACCTGCACGTATAAGACATAGCCATCATGTTTATTCCCCAAAACCTGAACCCACAGATCTGAGGAGGGGGCTTCATGGAGGGAGTACTGTCATGCCCCTCACCTATTCGCCATAGTCTTCAGCAACATTCTGTGCCAAGAAGGATCTGCCTACTTCCTAGAAACCAGCACTTCCTTTATAGCCCTGCAAGAGGCACAGGCTGATGTCATCACTTCCTGTCTGAAAGTATATAAGGAAGTTCCTGACTCTCACTAGTGCCTTTGCAACAGGTCCTTGTTCCTGTTTACCTTCCAGCCCAGCCTTGTCTTCAGTTCCAGCTTTGTCTTCTGCTTCAGCTTGTCCTGACTCAGACCTGCTCGATAGTGCCTTCACCAGTCTGTTTCATGCCTAGCCCAGGTGATTTCCCTGCCACCAGTTGGTTGTCTGGGTAGCAGATGCGGCCCAAGGGCTCACCTTCCCAAGCCTATGACATTTATGGGGTTTCCACTTTCCATGATAGTTTCTTGACAGTTAGCAGGGGGATTTCTATTGCCTTCTCCAGCATTTTTATCCTCCAATCTAAGACCAGATATTCATTTACAGACTGAAAGTGATGGATGCCTGAATTGGCACAGAGGCTAACTACCTGGCAGAAAATTCCAGTGCAGCATCTGAATTCTGGTTGTGGGCATAGTTGTACTATGAGACCTATTATAGTACCTCCACATATTTAAACACCATTATCAGCACTGGATTCAAACCCTGATGGCAGCATTTAAATCTATATCTTACATAAGCTACATAAGTACATAAGTAGTGCCATACTGGGAAGACCAAAGGTCCATCTAGCCCAGCATCCTGTCACCGACAGTGGCCAATCCAGGTCAAGGGCACCTGGCACGCTCCCCAACGTAAAAACATTCCAGACAAGTATATACCTAAAAATGCGGAATTTTTCCAAGTCCATTTAATAGCGGTCTATGGACTTGTCCTTTAGGAATCTATCTAACCCCTTTTTATAAACTCCGTCAAGCTAACCGCCCGTACCACGTTCTCCGCAACGAATTCCCAGAGTCTAATTACACGTTGGGTGAAGAAAAATATTTGCTCCGATTCGTTTTTAAATTTACCACACTGTAGCTTCAACTCATGCCCTCTAGTCCTAGTATTTTTGGATAGCGTGAACAGTCGCTTCACATCCACCCGATCCATTCCACTCATTATTTTATACACTTCTATCATATCTCCCCTCAGCCATCTCTTCTCCAAGCTGAAAGCCCTAGCCTTCTCAGCCTCTCTTCATGGAAAGTCGTCCCATCCCCACTATCATTTTCGTCGCCCTTCGCTGTACCTTTTCCAATTCTACTAGATCTGGATATTCAATGGTGCCAATATCTGGATATCAGGTTCAAATATCTGGGTATAGTGGTGACTGTACATAAGTAATAAGTAGTCCCCTACTGGCAAAGACCAAGGTCCATCTAGCCCAGCATCCTGTCCCCGACAGTGGCCAATCCAGGTCAAGGGCACCTGGCACGCTCCCCAAACGTAAAAACATTCCAGACAAGTTATACCTAAAAATGCGGAATTTTTCCAAGTCCATTTAATAGCGGTCTATGGACTTGTCCTTTAGGAATCTATCTAACCCCTTTTTAAACTCCGTCAAGCTAACCGCCCGTACCACGTTCTCCGGCAACGAATTCCAGAGTCTAATTACACGTTGGGTGAAGAAAAATTTTCTCCGATTCGTTTTTAAAATTACCACACTGTAGCTTCAACTCATGCCCTCTAGTCCTAGTATTTTTGGATAGCGTGAACAGTCGCTTCACATCCACCCGATCCATTCCACTCATTATTTTATACACTTCTATCATATCTCCCCTCAGCCGTCTCTTCTCCAAGCTAAAAAGCCCTAGCCTTCTCAGCCTCTCTTCATAGGAAAGTCGTCCCATCCCCACTATCATTTTCGTCGCCCTTCGCTGTACCTTTTCCAATTCTACTATATCTTTTTTGAGATACGGAGACCAGTACTGAACACAATACTCCAGGTGCGGTCGCACCATGGAGCGATACAACGGCATTATAACATCCGCACACCTGGACTCCATACCCTTCCTAATAACACCCAACATTCTATTCGCTTTCCTAGCCGCAGCAGCACACTGAGCAGAAGGTTTCAGCGTATCATCGACGACGACACCCAGATCCCTTTCTTGATCCGTACTCCTAACGCGGAACCTTGCAAGACGTAGCTATAATTCGGGTTCCTCTTAACCACATGCATCACTTTGCACTTGTCAACATTGAACTTCATCTGCCACTTGCACGCCCAATCTCCCAGTCTCGCAAGGTCCTCCTGTAATCGTTCACATTCCTCCTGCGACTTGACGACCCTGAATAATTTTGTGTCATCGGCGAATTTAATTACCTCACTAGTTATTCCCATCTCTAGTCATTTATAAATACATTAAAAGCAACGGACCCAGCACAGACCCCTGCGGGACCCCACTAACTACCCATCCTCCAATGAGAATACTGGCCACGCAATCCTACTCTCTGCTTCCTATCTTTCAACCAGTTTCTTAATCCATAATAATACCCTACCTCCGATTCCATGACTCTGCAATTTCTTCAGGAGTCTTTCGTGCGGCACTTTGTCAAACGCCTTCTGAAAATCCAGATATACAATATCAACCAGCTCCCCATTGTCCACATGTTTGCTTACCCCCTCAAAAAAATGCATTAGATTGGTGAGGCAAGACTTCCCTTCACTAAATCCGTGCTGACTTTGTCCTCATCAGTCCATGTTTTTGTATATGCTCTGCAATTTTATTCTTAATAATAGCCTCCACCATCTTGCCCGGCACCGACGTCAGACTCACCGGTCTATAATTTCCCGGATCTCCTCTGGAACCCTTCTTAAAATCGGAGTAACATTGGCTACCCTCCAGTCTTCCGGTACTACACTCGCTTTTAGGGACAGATTGCATATTTCTAACAGTAGCTCCGCAAGTTCATTTTTTAGTTCTATTAATACTCTGGGATGAATACCATCAGGTCCCGGTGATTACTACTCTTCAGCTTGCTGAACTGACCCATTACATCCTCCAAGGTTACAGAGAATTTGTTAGTTTCTCCGACTCCCCCGCTTCAATATTCTTTCCGGCACCGGTGTCCCCCCCAATCCTCCTCGGTGAAGACCGAAGCAAAGAATTCATTTAATTTCTCCGCTACGGCTTTGTCCTCCCTGATCGCCCCTTTAACACCATTTTCGTCCAGCGGCCCAAACCGACTCTTTGGCCGGTTTCCTGCTTTTAATGTATCTAAAAAAATTTTTACTATGTATTTTTGCTTCCAACGCTAATTTCTTCTCAAAGTCCTTTTTTGCCCTCCTTATCTCCGCTTTGCATTTGGCTTGGCATTCCTTATGATCTATCCTGTTACTTTCAGTTGGTTCTCTTCTCCACTTTCTGAAGGATTGTTTTTTGGCTCTAATGACTTCCTTTATCTTACTGTTTAGCCACGCCGGCTGACGTTTAGTCTTTTTTCCCTTTTTTCTAATACGTGGAATATATTTGTCCTGAACCTCCAGGATGGTGTTTTTAAACAGCATCCACGCATGACGCAAGTTTTTTACTCTGCGAGCTGCTCCTTTCAGTCTTTTTTTCACCATTTTTCTCATTTTGTCGTAATCACCTTTTCTATAGTTAAACGCTAGCGTACTTGATTTCTTAGTTTCACTTCCTTCAATGCCAATATCAAAACCGATCATATTATGATCACTGTTATCAAGCGGCCCTCGTACCGTTACCCCCTGCACTAGATCATGAGCACCACTAAGGACTAAGTCTAGTATTTTTCCTTCTCTTGTCGGCTCCTGAACTAGCTGTTCCATGAAGCTGTCCTTGATTTCATCAAGAAATCTTATGTCCCTTGCGTGTACAGATGTTACATTAACCCAGTCTATATGCGGGTAATTGAAATCCCCCATTATTATTGTGTTGCCCAGTTTGTTTGCGTCCCTGATTTCCTTTAACATTTCCGCATCCGTCTGTTCGTCCTGGCCAGGCGGACGGTAGTACACTCCTATCACTATCCTTTTCCCCTTTGCACATGTAATTTCAATCCACAGTGGATTCCAAGGAGTGTTTTGTTTCCTGCAGAATTTTCAATCTATTTGATTCAAGGCTCTCGTTAATATACAATGCTACCCCTCCACCAATCCGATTCACCCTATCACTACGATATAATTTGTACCCCGGTATGACAGTGTCCCACTGGTTATCCTCCTTCCACCAGGTCTCAGAGATGCCTATTATATCTAATTTTTCATTTAGTGCAATATATTCTAACTCCCCCATCTTATTTCTTAGGCTCCTGGCATTCGCATATAGACATTTCAAACTATGTTTGTTGTTCCTAAGTACATCATGCTTAGTACTTGACAGTATTAATTGGCAATCTTTTGTCTGATTTTTATTGTTATTTAAGGATACCCGATCTACTACAATCTCTTTTGCAACCTCACTATCAGGATACTCTATCTTCCCTGTTATGGTGATATCTTTGAAAGATACCTTATCCCGAACCATGCTCTTTTGAGCGACTGTCGGCCTTCCCCCCATTTCTAGTTTAAAAGCTGCTCTATCTCCTTCTTAAACGCCGATGCCAGCAGCCTGGTCCCACTCTGGTTAAGATGGAGCCCATCCTTTCGAATAGGCTCCCCCTTCCCCAGAATGTTGCCCAGTTCCTAACAAATCTAAAGCCCTCCTCCCTGCACCATCGTCTCATCCACGCATTGAGACTCTGGAGCTCTGCCTGTCTCTTGGGCCCTGCGCGTGGCACAGGTAGCATTTCAGAAAATGCTACCCTGGAGGATCTGGATTTCAGCTTTCTACCTAAGAGCCTAAATTTTGCTTCCAGAACCTCTCTCCCACATTTTCCTATGTCATTAGTACCCACATGTACCAAGACAGCCGTCTCCTCCCCAGCACTATATAAAATCCTATCTAGGTGACGCGTGAGGTCCGCCACCTTCGCACCAGGCAGGCAAGTCACCAGGCGATCCTCACGTCCACCAGCCACCCAGCTATCTATATGCCTAATGATCGAATCACCAAGTACAACAGCTGTCCTAACCTTTCCCTCCCGGGCAATATTTGGAGATATATCCTCGGTGCGAAAGGATAGTACATCCCCTGGTGGGCAGGTCCTGGCTACTGCCTGAAATTATCTTTGTATTATTCAGCACCAGTACCTGGATAACTATCTGAGGAAGTTAGAATAGAAAAATAGCTGTCCTAACTTATCTGGATAGTTATCTGGGTACTGGCATTGAATATTAACAATACCTGGATAAATTTTGGCCTAGTCCATGGGCCACCTAAGCACTATTCAGGGGCTTTATCCAGATAATACTGAAAATCCAGCTATAGTTCTGGTGAGTGGTACTTATCCAGGTAGGCGCCACTCTTACCGGTTATGTTATGTTATACTAAACTTCTATTCAGCACCAGTACCTGGATAACTATCTGAGGAAGTTAGGATAGAAAAATAGCTGTCCTAACTTATCTGGAAAGTTATTTGGGTACTGGCATTGAATATTAACAATACCTGGATAAATTTTGGCCTAGCCCATGGGCCACCTAAGCACTATTCAGGGGCTTTATCCAGATAATACTGAAAATCCAGCTATAGTTCTGGTGAGTGGTACTTATCCAGGTAGGCACCACTCTTACCGGTTATGTTATGTTATACTAAACTTCTTTTCTGCAAATGCCCAAACGGTTCTACGTGGATTAAAATATACAAAAAGAGCTGGATAAAACAACAATTTAGAAATTACAGTCTAAAAACCCAACACACAACCTAGTTTTTAAGTAATACATATTTATTAAATAACTGTCAGACTTTCTAGGGCAACCTGGACTTGTGAGCCCTTGGGCCACTGCCGAGGAGTGGCAGCGGCAGGAAAACCACCCCAAACAGGAGACCAGGCAGAACTCAGACGGGCTGGTAGGAATAGGACTGGAAACGCCGGACTGGAGCTGCAGCTGAAGTAGAGCAGATTGGAACAGGCAAGGCAGGAACGGCTAGGCTTCACCTGCGCTTGATTGCCGTTCCCTAGAGGTTGAGCCCCTGGGTGTGGGCGGCCGGCAGGACTATGAGACAGAAGGGAAAACCCAGAACTACAGGGTCCAGCAGGTAGCCAGCAAACAGACAAGTAGCCCAAGAAACAAGCAGGAACAGAGGTAGGCAGTAATAGTAGAATACTCCAGGAACCAAGCAGGGTTAAAGGCAGGCAGCAAACAGTAGAATACTCCAGCAAACAGGCAGGGTCAAAGGCAGGCAGCAAACAGTAGAATACTCCAAGAACCAAGCAGGGTCAAAGGCAGGCAGCAAACAGTAGAATATTCCAGCAAACAGGCAGGGTCAAAGGCAGGATAAGAAGTAACAAGGTAGCACTGCAACAACATTCACCAATGAGAAGCTCATCAGACGACCTCTGTTGCAAAGGCAAACCAGAAAGTTCCCGGGTGCTTGATATAGGCAATCCCAGCTGAGGTCATGAATAAGGGTGAGGCTTGATTGCAGGAACAGAAGAGAATGGCTTGGCAAGAACAGGATCCAGGAACGGACTAGCCTGGACTGGACCAGATTTCAGGATTTTCCCCCAGGCTTCAGGATTTACACATAAACTTGGTGTGGCTGGAGGAACCCCAAAGCAAGTCCAACCGGGAACATAGTCACAATCGTGACAACAGCATAAAATGTACTGTTTGGGATCTTGCCAGCTACTTGTGACCTGAATTGACCACTGTTGGAGACAGGATACTGGGCCTGATGGACCTTTTTTCTGTCCCAGTATGGCAACACTTATGTACTTATCCTATATAATAATTTGCACCATGAACGTTCCATGAAGCTGCCTGGGTCTGTGCCTCCATTCTGATTGGCTGTGCATGGGACTGATGCCTCGGATGACGTCATCCAGAGAGCCCAAGCAACAGCAGTGCGGGCCCAGGCAGCTTCATCGAATGTACAGGGAAAATAAAAGCAAAGAAAAAGAAAGGGCAAAAACCAGAGGAAGACTCCCTGGCTCACGAGCCGCTCTCTCCTGTGCTGCCTCAAACCCTTCACGCGCCAATGTCCGTTGCCACTGTTACTGCCCCGCTTTTCCTACAGCATCCAGCCCAGGGTCCCCGGCTCGGCGCCCACATCTCCCTCTGGGCAGCGCGATACAGCATGCCAACGCCAGCCCGCCCGCACAGGAATGCGCATGCAAGCGCCAGTCCGCCCACCCAGGAGCACGAGACAAGCTAGAGCCCACCCCCCAAAAAAAACAAACAAACCCAAATAAACCACCAGATCGCCCGCCCAACTGCTGCAAGTCAAAAGCGGAGCAGGCAAAAAAAAACCAAAGCTGTCAAACCGCCCAGCACTGCGAGTCCACCTGCAGCACGCCCCGCAAAACAACAAGAAACAGCCAGCCAGCCTGCTGCCACTAAAAAACGGCAACCACACAAAAAAGATTCACAACTGCAACCAGGTAACATGAAACGCGATCTTCAGCCCCACAAAAAATTCAACAAGCCCATCACTCAAACCTCCCCTCCCCCACTGTCATTCTGACAGAGAAAAAAAAAGTAACACCCTGACAGAAAACCTCCCCTGTCTCACACATACACACAGGATCTCTCTCTGTGCCACACAACACACCCAGTTCACCCCCCCCCCCCACACACACACAATTACTGACTCACACACACACACACTCTCATGCAACATCTAAAACCTCTCCCCCTCTGTCATTCTGACATAGAAAAAAAAATAACACCATGTCAGAAAACCTTCCCCGTCTCACACATAAACACACGATCTCTCTCTGTGACACACAACACACACAGTTCACCCCACACACACACAACATATACAGTTCACCCCCCCCCCCACACACACACACAATTACTGACTCACACACACACTTTCATGCAACATCTAAAACCTCCCCCCCTGTCATTCTGACAGAGAAAAAGAAAATGTAACACCCTGTCAGAAAACCTCCCCCGTCTCACACATACACAAACGATCTCTCTCTGTGACACAAAACACACACACAAAAAACATATATTAAAACAGTTCAGGTCAAAACAAACACAAATAGATAAAACCCTTGCTAGCGCCTGTTTCATTTGATTGAGAAACAGGCCTTTCTTACTCAGGGGCGTAGCCAGCCTTCCGTTTTGGAGGGGTCCAGAGCCCGGGGGAGGGGGCACATTTTAGCCCTCCCCCCGGTGCCGCCTCCCCACCGCCGACATTGCCGCCCCCCCCCCTCCCGCCGCCTACCTTTACTTTTGCTGGCGGGGGATCCCACTCCCCGCCAGCCGACGTCTTCTTCTCAGTCGCTTCCTGCTCTTCAATTTGTTTGCTGACGTCCTGCACGTTGTACGTGCAGGACGTCAGACTCAGAGAACAGAACTGTTCTCTGAGTCTGACGTCCTGCACATACAATTACGTGCAGGACGTCAGCAAACAAATTGAAGAGCAGGAAGGACTGAGAAGACGTCGGCTGGCGGGGAGTGGGATTCCCCGCCAGCAAAAGTAAAGGTAGGCGGCAGCGGGCACGGGTTCGCCGGGAGGGGGGTCCTGGGGTGAATCTGTGGGGGCCCCGGCCCCCTCAGGCCCCACGTAGCTACGCCACTGGTATACTTATAATGTTGGACCATGTCTATGCAAAGCATTGAATACCCAGATCATCAACAGACCTGAAAGTTATGAAGGGGTTGGATGTTATTCAATGCTGCTACCCACATAGCTAACTGGGCAAAGACAGGACTGCTTTAGTGCTTTCTATTCATTTCTATCTGTCTGGTTAGCTATACAGGCACTGACACTGAATACTGCTGGTGCCTTCATATCTGATGGCTTTGCCTGGATTGTGCCGAGGCAGTCACAGCCAATAGTCAATGGCACTACCTGGTTAAATGTGGCTGAATATCAATGAACAGCCCAGTCAACGTGGTTTAAGCAGGCAGGAGCCTCTCCTGTAATATTGATTCCTAAATGTTTACTTTCAGGTACATCACTGGTAGAGAGAATAACCCTTCCCATATCAGGTAAGTTGGATATTAACATGCTGCATTAAATCCTGAAAACCCTAAAACATTTGTTGCTTGATATACTTTTATATTGATTTTGCCTTCAACAAATTAGTTGCAGTTCTCCTACATTATTATTATTATTATTATTGTAATGTTCTTTCCAGATGTACATAGTGCCATAAAGAGTCACAGAAGAGATCATTTTCATTCTGCCTGAAGATTTTCTATTTTAGATTTACCTTGTAAGCAGTTTGCACACTAGAAAGCCAATCTGTTTTTTCTAGGTTGTATGGTGTGTCCCAAACAAGAAACATAAAACAAAAGAAGACATCCTTCTTTGTTGACATAAATACAAACACATTGAGCTCGACATAGCTAAAAATTTCAGACTGCACCTGGGTTTAATCTGGCTCTGTTCATTCTGAAGAAACATGCTTGGATAGCACATCAAGATTTGAAATATAACTTCACCAAGAAATATCAATAAAGTTTGCAAAATTGCACAGCTCCTGATACATTTAGAATGCACCCTGGTGCATAAAATAAGCATAACTCAGGTCCTTCAAAATTTCCTTTGACTAATGAGAATTTTCAGATAAGATCTTGTCCAGAATTAGAAAGATATTAATGTTTTATTTTTAATTCTGACTTTGTCTCAATTTCTCCATAAGCTGAATTGCTCTTCTCTAATTGGAACACTGATACTAGCTGAAGGTGTTATTAATATTAGGAATGTGCATTTATTACCACAGATTAATTTCATTAGTATGCCTTAAAAAATTAATGCTTGTCAAAATCGATTTAACACACGTTAACCTACCAATTAACTAATGCAAAGACAATTTCTGTTTTCCAATGCACAATTAAAAACTTCCATTAACAAAAATGTTTGATATTAATAGGAAAATATACCGTACAATCTTGAAAAAGTCTGAAAGGACCCCCCAAAAACTGAAAATTGTCCTATGCAGTTTCCTAATTAATATGAATTTAATGAAGAAGTCTAAGGAGTGACAATTCAATTCAGATAGCAGTAGCAAATAAGCTCATAGGGCCCAATATTCAAAAGAGTTTAACTGGGCAAGAGAGGTCAGGGATAGAGTAAGGGAGGAATTTGGAGTTATGCGGGTGCCTGTGTTATTCAGTGCCAGTGCCCACATAGCTAAATAACCAGATAGGACTTCCCAAACAGCTGCCCTAACTTTGATCACTTAGCTATGCAGGTGCCGACACCGAATACCGATCAGCATCTGCATAACTTCCATATAGCAGTTTGAGGCTTTTTCTGGTCTCTCCTCCCTGCTCCCCAAACAAGAATGATCCCCTTCCTGACCACTACTACTACTGCTTAGCATTTCTAAAGCGCTACTAGGGTTACGCAGCGCTGTACAATTTAACATGGAAGGACAGTCCCTGCTCGAAGAGCTTACAATCTAAAAGACAAATGTACAGTTAATCTGAAAGGTCAGACAGATTGGGGCAACCTATATGTTCGAAAGGTTAGGTTCCGAATGCAGCATTGAAGAGGTGAGCTTTAAGCAAGGATTTGAAGATGGGTAGGGAGGGGGCTTGACGTAGGGATTCAGGAAGATTGTTCCAGGCATAGGGTGAGGCAAGGCAAAATGAGCGGAGCCTGGAGTTGGCAATGGTGGAGAAGGGTACTGAGAGGAGGGATTTGTCGTGTGAGCGGAGGTTGCGGGCAGGAACGTAGGGGGAGATGAGAGTAGAGAGGTATTGAGGAGCAGCAGACCGGGTGCACTTGTAAGTAAGGAGGAGAAGCTTGAATTGGATGCGGTATCTAATCGGAAGCCAGTGAAGTGACTTGAGGAGAGGGGTGATATGAGTATATCGGTTCTGGCGGAATATAAGACGTGCGGCAGAGTTCTGAATGGATTGAAGGGGGGATAGATGGCTGAGTAGGAGGCCAGTGAGGAGCAAGTTGCAGTAGTCGAGGTGAGAGGTAATGAGAGCGTGGACGAGAGTTCGGGTGGTATGCTCAGTGAGAAAAGGGCGAATTTTGTTGATGTTGAAAAGAAAGAAGCGACAGGTTTTGGCAGTCTGCTGGATATGCGCAGAGAAGGAGAGGGAGGAGTCGAAGATGACCATGTCTGATCATCCTCACAATCATCCCCAATTCAAATATCCCCTCTCTTGACTCCCTCAATAAGTCCGGTCACCCTCCTGACCACCCCAAGTCCAATCCCCCATCCCAACCGCCGCATAATTCAATAACCATTCCTGACTCCACCCCTCCTAACATGAGCCTGGCTCCCTCCTGGAATCCCCATCCCCAGAGAAGCCTCCCTCTCACACTCCAGTAGGCCTCGCCCCGTGCCCACCTTCACATCCCTAGTGGTCTACGTAGTATTCTGGGCAAGAGCAAACCCCAATCATTCCTGCCCTGAAAGCGCTGGTTGAAAGATGGTGGCTGTGACCTCTGGTGGTAGTCTCACAGAACTCCATATAAGCACATTGGGGCATGGTGGGGGCTCTTTAGGGGGGGGGGGGTCTGAAAAAGGGCCAGGCTTATGTTGATTGTGCTACATACCTTTATAGAATAGGATACTAACACAGGACTCTGGGTGCCTAAGTCTAAGGGCACTGTTATACAATTATACCCTAAATGTATTCACAATCAACCCAGGTGCACTTATAGCCTCCTATATAGGAGGCAGTAATTGTACCTGCATTAACTGTACACAGGGCTAATTTAACTATGGGGCCCTGGGTAAACTTTTGAGGATGGGCTCCCCCACCCCTAGTCCAGAGGTGCCTTTCCCCCCACCTCATCCCTTGTCCCGCAGCACAGATTCCTTAGTCCCCTGCCAGCCAAGCTGTTTCCCACTGATGGATCTGCTGGTTCTGCACCTCAGAAACAGAAAGTCCACACAAGAAGGGATGGAATCAGCAGAGCCATAAGCTGTGCAGTCTAGACAGCACCTCCACACCATTATACTGCAGCTTTTTTTTTCCTGGAAGCAGCAGGGCTGGCAAGTGAGGGAGTGGTGGGTTGTTTAGGATGGTTCTGGATCAGAGGAGGAGAGGGAAGGAAGATGCTGAACCAGAGTGCAGAAATGCCAGGGATGGCTCTTCTCAAAGAGTGAGATTGAAAACAATATCTTGGTGCGGTCTAAGTATAAATTTGACATAGTTGTGAAGGGACTAAGGCCTGAGGAGGACTGCTAGCTATCATGGCATGCTACATGTTTGAAATTCAATCATTTCAACCATTTACCAGCACTAAATTGAGTGGAAGAGTGGCCTAGTGGTTAGGGTGGTGGACTTTGGAACTGAGTTCAACTCCCACTTCAGGTGCAGGCAGCTCCTTGTGACTCTGGGCAAGTCACTTAACCCTCCATTGCCCCATGTAAGCCGCATTGAGCCTACCATGAGTGGGAAAGCACAAGGTACAAATGTAATATAAATAAATCACATACATGTCTAAATATCAGTGGAGTAGACACCCCCCCAAAGAAATTTCCTCTGGATCCCTGGTTTTGCTGGCAGGGGTCCCTAACCCCGCCTACTGAATCATTGTCCAGCACCGGTCTCCGGCGCTGCCTCATTGCCTGCCCTGCTCTGTCTTCCCCTCACATCCGGCACGCTCCTTTTAGTGAAACTGAGGGTGCTCAATTTCACTAAAAGGAATGTGCAGGCTGTTTAGATCATATCCATGCTTGGCTTTGTTCTTGAGTGTTTTGCTCCTGAAGGTCTGTGCTGTGTTTCTCTGAGTCTTGTGTTTCAATGCTTTCCTTTGTTTCTGTGAGTTTACTTTTGAATCTTGTTTCCTGAAAGCCTGGCTGTAGAGCCACACCCTTCCCTTGGTGTCTGTATCTGTTTGATTCTACCCTTGGCTCCTGCTTTTAGTCTAGCCCTGCTTTTGACTCTTGCTATAGTTAAACTCTGTGTTTAAGTCATCCTCTGTGTTTAGCCAAGCTCTGTTTCTGTATTCCCTGTGTGTGTGGTTCTTGTCTGTTTATTCTGAGTCTGTAGAAACCAGCATCATTCCGGATTACTTCACTCCTATCCAGCTATGGGTGCTGGTAAGCACATTGCTTCTTTGTTTGTTTGTTTGTTTGTTTGTCTTCCCTTAGTCTGCTTAATCCTTTGCCTGCCAAGTTTGCTTCCTGGCTCTTGAGCTCTGTTTCTGCCAAGTTCTGTTCCTGTGTGTGTTTGAGTCAGGTTCTGCTCCTGCTCTATGTTTGAACTAGTTCTGTCCCAGTTCCCTGCTAAGCCAAGTCCCTTTCAGTATCCTGTTCCAGCCAAGCCAAGCCCGTTCCAGAATCCAGTTCCAGTCAAGCCAAGCTAAACCCATTCCATAATCCAGTTCCAGTCAAGCCAAGCCTGTTCCAGAATCCGGTTCTAGCCAAGCCTGTTTGAGAATCCTGAATCCTGTTCCAGCCAAGCCTGTTCGAGAATCCTGAATCCTGTTTGAGAATCCTGAATCCTGTTCCTGCCTTGTGTATTGTCGTGCGTCTGTTATTTTATTGCCTAGCTCCTACCCTGTCTTGCCTGTCTAGTTGTGCTTTGTATTGTCTCTTTCTGTCTAGTCCTGTCCGGATCCAGTCCTTGCCTTGTCCTTGTCTTGCCCTTTTCTGGACCCAGTTTTAATCTACTTCCGTGTTTTGCCTTGTCTTGCATTTCTGGGTCCCAGTCCCAGTTTTAATCCAGTTCCGAGTCTTGCCTAGCCCTGCCTAGGTTCCAGTTATGGCCCTTTGCCTTCTTTTCTTTGCCTTGTCTGGATCCAGTTCTTATGTTGTCCATTGTGTTTAGTTACCTCTGTCCTGCCTTGTCCAGTCTGTTCTGATTCCTGCCTGTGCCAGCCCCGGTGATTTGTCTGCCAAAGCTTCGGCTTTGGTTCAAGGGCTCACCATTCCGGACAGTTGTGACATATATAGATCTGAAGAAAAAACAGTATTTGTTCATTAAGGGGAGGAGATGCAAAGATGTGGGATAAATGTTTTGTTTTTTTAAAGTTAACCCATATAGGGGTGTGATTTACACAATCAGATTGGTACAAAAATTTAGCCTGAGATATTTGGAAAGCCAAGTGATAATCTTTAAGATCAGGTAAATTAACTATCCCTTGCTTACGAGGTAATTTAAATTTCTTTAATGCAATACATGGAGTTGAGGAGCACCAAATAAATTTGGTAATGGGAATATCTTTTTTCTTATAAAATGTATTGCCAAATGAGATAGGAATCATACTAAAAAGTAGTTTACTTTAGGTGCTAGAACCATTTTTATAGTTTCTATTCTACTCCACCAGGATAAAAAAAAGAGGGGACCATGAATTTAAAAGATCTGTAGTTATCTTATACATCTTATCTGCATTAATAAGAGTATCTTCTGGAGAAGAACTATACAATATGCCTAAGAATTTAAGATTAATTGGTTCCCAAATGAACGGATATTAAGAGATTTGCTTTTTGAAAACAAACTTGGAAAAGGGCATTATAGCAGATTTTGCCCAATTTATCTTATAACCAGATAGATTAGAGTATGAGTTAATTCAGGATAGTAAATGGGGAATAGAGTCAGTGGATACATATAACAATATGTCATCAGTGTAAATGGATAGTTTTATAGTGATCATTATACAGATTTATGCCTTTTATGTCATGGTTAGAGCAATTGAAATTGTTAGAGGCTCAAGAGCCAAATTAAATAGGAGAGGGGAAAGAGGACAGCCTTGTTTTGTGCCTCTGTTTAAAGTAAATTTGGAAGAGGTTACATTATTGGCGAAAATAAAGGGTTGAGGAGAGTCATAAAGCAGTTTAATCATATTTAGAAAGTTATTTCCAAGACCAAACTATTGCACGGTTTTAAATAGGAAAGGCCATTCAAGTCTATTGGAGGCCTTTTTAGCATCTAAAAAGAGAGCTATTAAAGGGGCATCGATATCGTGGGTGTGAGATAGTATGTTCCATAACAATCTAGAGTTGTATCTGGTCATTCTACCCAGGATGAAGCCATTTTGGTCACAGTGAATAAGCGTAGATATTACAGACTTCAGACAATTAGCTAAACCTTTAGCATAGATCTTGTTATCTATATTAATAAGAGAGACTGGATGACAGTTTTAAATATTTGAAGGGTCTCTGCCTGGTTTAGGAATAACTACTACTATTTTAGATTCTAAAAAAGTTCCCTTATCACCTGAATGTTGGAGTAAATGTTCATATAGAGTAAGAGGTTTGGGGCCAAGAAGGTCTGCTAAGACTGTGTAAAATTTGATGATTAGACCATCATTACCTGGGGCATTGTTGTGGGGGATTTCTTTAATTGCTTTATTAATTTCATCTACGGAGATATTTTTTTCTAAAGCGTCTTGTTGAGAATGGGATAATTGAGGATGTACTAGTTTGTTGATGAAAGGGTCAAATGATGCATTAGGTAAGTTAACTTCTGATTTATATAGTTGTTCATAAAATTGTGAGAATTGAAGGGCTATTTGGGAATGTGTAAGATGAGAGATACCAGATGCTCTATTATGTGGGATATGCAGGAGTGACTTTGTTTAGATTTCAAGAATTGGGCTAACAGATTACCTGTTTTGTTCTTTTCTGCATAATAGACTGATTTCTGTAAGGTTATAGAAGCCATAGCCTCTTTACTTAGGTTAGTGTTTAGGTTGTATTTATTGGAAAGAAGTTTTTGGTAGGTAGTATGATCCTGAGTTTCTAAATAGTTTTTTTCAAGCGATTTGAATTCTTTCTCTAACAAATCTAGTACTTTTTTTTTCTTCTTGTGAATTCCTGCAGAATAGTTTATAATGATCCCCGCTCCCCTAATGGTGGCTTTGTAGGCATCCCACCATATGTTTATAGGGGTACTGTAAATTGGATTATTATCAAAGTAATCGATAGTAGACTACTTTAACAATGATAAAAATGAAGCGTCATTCAGGAGGGTGGAGTTAAATCTCCATGTTGGGGGATTTTTTTGGAGAGGATATGTCTGTAAGAGTTAAAGAAATAGTAGAGTGATCAGAGATATTTCTACTATATATTTGGGAATTAGTCACAAAAGGTATTAGGGACTTGGAAATTAATAAGTAATCAATTCTAGAATAGCTTAGGTGAGAAGAGGAAAAAAAGGTAAAGTTATTTTCTGTAGGATTGACTAGCCTCCATATATCAACTAAGCCAAGAGAATTTTTAATGGAATGGATGGCGATATTTGTTTTAGAAGGAGTATATAAACAGGTGGATTGTCTGTCTAAAAGGGGGTCAAGAATCTGATTGAAATCGCCACCAAGAATTATGGGATTGGGGTGAGAATCGTTAATTTCTAGAGCTAATTGATTAAAAAATTCTGGACAATCTTTGTTTGGAGCATATATGTTTAAAAGTGTAAATGCAGTATTATTAAGCATAGCACCTATTTTTACCCATCTACCCTCAGCATCACATGATTGCCCAATAATGGTAAATGGAAGAGATTTCTTATGGAGAATGGGTACGCCATTTTTTTATGAACTGCTGCAGAGTAAGCACAAAGTCAGAAGTTTTTATCACAGAAACGTTTGATATCAACATCTAGAAGATGGGTTTCCTGAATGAAAGCTAGATCCACATTTATTTTGTACAGGTAAATTAGTAGTTTCTTCATTTTGATTGGATTATTTAACCCTTTTATGTTAATGGAGACAATTTTCATACAGAGACAGGAAATATGGAGACAGGGCATAGATACTGTAATGGTTTAACTGAGGGGAAAATAAGGAGTTGCATCCTAATTTTAAAGCACAAAAAAACACATTGCAAGCTGACAAGAATTAGAGTGCCCAAAACCATCATATAGCAGTGAGAGAAATAAATAACAAAAGGCATAATAACAGAGTAATTAGAAATAACAGTGGCACAGAGAGAGTTATTGCAAAAGATGCCAATATCTAAATGTTAAATATGGGTGAAGTGAGGCAGAAAACAAGAGGGAGGAGGTTCAATTGAGATAAAGGATATTTTGCAGAGAGCAATCACTGAAAACATCATAAAGCAGATCAATGCTATTAAGCAAGGAGAGTTGATTACAGGCATCGCATAAAAGTGAGAACCTGAAAATAGTCACGTGTAGTCTAATACAGATTAAGGGTAAAGAACAGCATTACTGAAGAACAATGACTATATGAGGAGTTAAAAATCATCAAGGTGGCCCGGCGGACCAAGATGGCGGCCTGAAGGGAGCGCGGCGAAGTAGCTCGGTGGAGTTTTTCCTACAACTTCGTTTACCTGGAAAATGCCGAAGCGTAAGGGTAAGCGGGTGCCTGGTCCTGGGGCGCCCGCGGGACCTGCTTCAGGCGCGATGGATCGCTTCGTGGTGGTGGGAGGCAGTCAGCTGAGCTCGGGAGTCTTGCTGCCGGGAGGGGCGGAGAGAGGCGAAGCGTCCCTGCTGCCTGAGACGGAGCTCAGCCAGGAGGTGAGGGAACCGCCTCCCATGCCTGCGACGGTGAGAGCTGAGAGCGGACGGGGCTTCCTGGCCTCCGAGGAGGGGGCGGACGGCTCAGAGTCAGGACCTGCTCTTGGCAGGAGTGCACAGCACACCCCGGAAGGGGGGAGTTCCAACGTGCAGGGAGGCGGCGCTCCAGGGGGGCAACAGATGGAGGAGGAGGCCGGTTTCTCTATGGGATCCCAGAGGAGCGCTGAAGTTTTGAGTAAGTCTTCACTTTTGCCAAAACCTCCAAACTTTACACTGGAAACTATTTGGGATGCATTGCTTACTTTGGAAACTTCATTGTCCCAGAAAATGTTACTATTATCCCAGGCCTCTCAGCTTCCAACCGAGACTGTTGCTCAGTTGGGCTTGCAAATAAGGACTGTGGGAGAAAGAGCGGAGGCCCATGATTTGGCGATTAAATCGGTTCAGGCAGTTCAAACTACTATGATTACTGACAATAAATGGTTGCATAGGAAGATTGAGGCGCTTGAAAATCGGCAGAGGGCTAATACTCTGCGAGTGATAAATTTTCCTAGACAACAGTTGACTGCACCGATAATGACTTTTAAACAATACCTCTTTGAGGTGCTGAAGGTGTCTGAGCCGGCATGCCCGCCTATCTCGCAGATTTATTACTTGCAGCCTTTTAAGAGAGGGGTTCAAGGAGAGCGGGCTGCTAGCGAGGAGACTGCTGGGCGGTTTGATACCTTGGACTTTATTCGGGAGTTGGAGGGGGAAGAGGGGCAACGGGAGCGAGCTACTCTCATAGTGCAATTTGTTACACAGATAGATAGAGATAGGATTTTGAAGTTATTCTTTAAATATCGGAAAGAAAAGTTTTTGAATGTACAAGTACGGATGTATCCTGATGTGACCAAGGTAACGCAGAGGAGGCGACAAGCTTTTCTTAAGTTGCGCCCCACTGTGTTTCAGTTGGGGGGCCTTTTTTGGCTCAATTATCCCTGTAAATGTGTGGTGAAGTTGAATGCTGTAAAATATATGTTTTTTGAACCGGTTCAATTGAAAGCGTTCCTGGATTCCCGGGGGGGCAGGGGGACTCCTTCTCTGGCACCCGGGGCGGTGGTTACATCTCCACCTCAGTTGTAATGGCCTTCCATGACTCCCTTCAGTGCCTTTTTTTTGAGTGGGTTTATTTTGGTTTTATTTTTCCCAGAATAGTGGCTTGGTCCCTGGCCCTAGATGTGGACTAATAGGGGAGGCGGGAGAGTATGTTGATTGAGATTTTTCTTTGTGTAAAATTGTTCTCACAGTTCTCCTTGATTGTACAAGAGGTATTCTTGGTACTGTATATGTGAAATGTATAAATAAAGATATAAAAAAAAAAAAAAAAAATCATCAAGGTGAAGGAAATTCGAAATCATAATTCAAACCTGGGACCTTATAAATTATCAGAGAGCGTCCAAGTAAGATTTCACAGCTTAAGGGTCATCAAATGAACAAATTGAATTGTATAAAGTAACTCACATGCGCACTGGGTAGCGGAGACCAAATTGAGCGCTTAGAGTTCTCAGATGATCCCGCATGGTGAGGAGCTGCTTTCTTCAGTGAACAGTAGATTTACTGAGATCTGAAAAAATTAGAATTTTCATTCCCTCGTGGAAGATTGGTGATTTCATCTTAGCCTTTTGCAGAATAGTGAGTACTTGGGGGTAACGGAGAATTTTCAGCACTAAAGGGCAGGGATGTTGATGTTGATTAGGTCTGTCAGAAGGGACCCTGTGAGCCCATTCAATTTCCAATGGTGCGAAAAAAATTTATATCAAGCAGTGCAGACAGGAACTTCTCTAGAAACTTGATGGGATCCGAGCCCTCTGCGTATTCTTTGATGCCAAGTATTCTTAAATTGTTTATTCACACTCTGTTATTAAGGTCCTCAAGGTGTTTTTTTTTAGATTATTGATTTCTTTGGTTTTAGACTGGAGGGAGGAAATCTCCGCGGTGTTTGCATCGCATTTCAGGAATAGAGATTCTACATGTTTGAATCGCTGTAAGTTGAGATTTGATTGTAGATATATCTTCTTTGAATTGTGAGATTGAGAGATGAGTATCCTCAAGAAGTCTTCTATGCGAGAGAAGTTCACGCATTAAACTTTGCATCGTGACTTCTTCAGTATGAGACTCGGTCGCCGTTATTCCTTGAGCCGGAGAATCATGTTGAGGCTTTTTAGAAGCGGGAGACATAGGTTGTTTACCTTCTGCTTTTGTGGATTTGTTTGGCATTCTTAATTAATTCGATTTATATGAATATTGCTACTGAAATCATAAAATGTTGATGGCTATCTGCAGGATTCTTTTTCTAAGAGCGGGAGCTAACAAATTAAGCCACCATTCTTTAAAGTGCTCACTAGCGCCCCCTTCCCAAGCTTTGTTTGAACCATGAAAGCTTTACCTAAGGAACTGATCCTTTGTGTTAATTTTTTTTATCTGGTAGACTTCAGTTTTTTACTTTCAAGAAGAATGAATCCAGAAATCCCCTTTTAAGCTCTATGGGGTGACATGTAGACACTTATCTGGGAATGTAGACCTTGCTTGAATGAAAAACTTTGGTCTTTCTTGTACAGTGGTGCACTTGCTGCTCTAGCGTAGTCTGCATGATATTTCTTGCAACCTGTTCTTTAATCAACTTAAAGGGAAAGAAACTCTTTCTTTCTATTAGATGCAAGCTTCTACAAGTGACCTTACATTTTTTTTAAATACTGTGGCTAAGGTAACTAAATAAAATCAATAAATAATTATTGTCCCTACTGAATGTCCTGTCTGATTTACTTTCCATAGCTATGCAAGAACACTTGGCTTATGAAAATTAATTACAACTTGCATTCAGTTTCCACCACAGTCTTAAGTCTCATCACAGCAAATAGATTTTTTCTGAGAGACTTTCACTCCAATCAGGCACACTAGAGCATATGGACTTAGTGGCAGCAAGTCAGCAAAAGAACACCAGCCCACCTTAAACAGAGATTACAGGCAAGAGTTTAATCAGGCACATTGGAGCATATGGACCCTTTTTGTGACAGGCCAGCAAAAGAGCACTGGCTTTTCTGTTCAAGCACAGCCTAATCTCTACAGTCACCAGGCACCATCAAGCTTCCAGTTAGCCTGTGACCTCTCTGGGATCCAGGTTATCTCAGCTGCTTTCACAGTTTTTATACTCTTCAGACACTTTACCAAGAAAACTTTTCTTTTAACTCACTCTTACTCTCTCATCAATACCTGTGGCAAAACCTTGTTTAGGTTCTGTTAAGCTTTCCAGTCACTAGTTGTTCACACAATTTCACTCTCACCCACATAGCATCAGACATACACGCATAGGCATAGTTTGACTGTTTCATTTGGGGGGGCAAAGAATGGGCGGAGCATATTAGCATATCATTTGCATATATATATATATATATGCAAATGAATATGCTAATGTGGAGGAAGGAATTGAAATTTACAGGCAAAATATCACAGATGCACATTTCAAAAAGCTGACACATTTCAATTAATAAATTATGAATAAAATACTTTTATCTACCTTTGTTGTCTGATCATTTAGTTTTTCTATTCGCTTTGGTCCCAGTGTCTTCTGTTTTATGCAGTGTCTTCTTTCCAGTAGGCTTCCCTCTGCTCCCCACCCTCCCAGTCCCATCCATCTCTTGCTCCTTCCCTCTGCTGTGCCTGACCTCTCCCAATCCCATCCATCTCCTGGTCCATCCCTCTGCTCCCCACCCCTCGCAGTCCCATCCATCTCCTGGTCCTTCCCTCTGCTCCCAACGCTCCCAATCCCATCCATCTCCTGGTCCTTCCCTCTGCTCCCCACCCCTCCCAGTCCCATCCATCTCTTGCTCCTTCCCTCTGCTCCCCACCCCTTCCAGTCCCATCCATCTTCTGTTCCTTCCCTCTGCTCACCATCCCTCCATCCCATCCATCTTCTGCTCCTTCCCTCTGCTGTGCCTGACCTCTCCCAATCCCATCCATCTCCTGGTCCATTCCTCTGCTCCCCACCCCTCCCAGTACCATCCATCTTCCCTCTGCTCCCCCCCCCCCCCCCGCGAGGTCCAAGATGGTGACTCCGTTTACCCCCTCTCTTCCTCCCTCCCTCCGGCGCAGGCAACAGTCTTCAGCTTTTTCAGCGTTCCTGCCAGCGGTAGCGATGTACACGCTGCCTTCGGTCTGCCCCGGAAGCCTTCTCTTCAAGTTCCTGTTCCCACCTATGCGGGAACAGGAACTTGAAGAGAAGGCTTCAGGGCAGAGCCGAAGGCAGCATGTACAACGCTACCGCTGCCAGGAACGCTGGAAAAGACTGCTGCCTGCGGCGGAGGGAGGGAGGGAGGGAGGAAGAGAGAGGGGTAGACGGACACACTCCTCTCCGTCCGCTACTCCGCTTGGCTTCCCTGCCCTCTCTGTCTGCGTCCCGCCTTCCTCTGACGTCAGTGGAAGGCGGGACGCAGACAGAGAGAGCAGGGAAGCCAAGCGGATGGAGAGGAGTGCGTGCGTGCATGTGTTTTTTTTTTTAACTAATGGCGCGGCAGCGCCTCGTCGTCGTTTGGTGGGGCATTGCCCCCCCTCGCCCCCCCCCCCAGTCTACGCCTATGCATACACGTCCTTCTCCCTGGGTGTCTTCAGCTATAATTAAGCTCTCTCTAACTTATTGAAATCTTAATTTTTCTCTCTCCCCACACAATTAAATGCATTTTTCTCCCAACCCAACCCCCCAGGTTTTCCAAAAGAGGCTCTCATAAATCCATAAGTACCAAAAATATAAACAAAAAAATTAACCCTTTCAATGTCAGATCCACATAACCTACACTGACCGAAGAACCCCCCCCCCCCAATTCTTTAAAATAATTTAATACCAGAACCTGTCCCCTAGGGACCCACATACCCCCACCCCCAACAATAAAAAATACATTTTTAAATGATTCTAGAAAGTCTGAAAGAAAAACACCCCAAAACAGCTAAAATAAAATAAAATTAAGCCAAACCAAGGTCAGAAGACCTCTTACTTTGGTCCCCTGACGTCCACCAGGTGGTTCAAATCTTCCCTGGGGATCCCAGTGGACCCCTTCACCCCCTAGATGCCAGCAGTGAAAGGTTGTGAATGGCCTGGTTCTCCAGCAGGGCAGCCCATAAATTGAGGGAAATATAAATGTTAATGTTTATAAAATAGCTGATATAAGCATTTACTTTCTAAAATGGCTAACATAAACATTTATGCTCCCATGGATAAACGCTGATGCTGCTATTTCATAACATAAATGTGTATGTATCCATGTTGGCTCATTGATATCTTACACCAGGCTTGTCAAAGTTCAGTTCCTGAGGGCTACAAACAGTGAATTCAATGAGAATATCCTGTCCTGTTTGAGGCCCTCAAGGATTGAACCTGGACAAGTCTGTTTTAGATGCTTGTTTTCCTAAAATGGATGTTCCTGTCACATTTAATCAACACTTAAAAGTATATTTTTCCTTGCATTTTAGAACAGGCTCAGTGGCAGCAGATCATTTTCTAAAATATTAGTGGAACTTGAAACATCCAAGTCCTATTTGTATGTCCTTTCTAAAATCTGCCTCCACACAAGTAGTTCAAATCCAGTAAATTTTTTAAAATTGCTATTTGGTTGCAGAATTACCTAGCATGCTTCAGCAAATATCTGTTTTATCATAAAATGGACATAGAAATGTATGTTATGCTTTTTCTCATTTATGTGATTTTTATTTGAAAAACATTTTCTTTCCATTTCTTTATCAAATAAAAATGATTCTTCCACTTACAAGGTAGGATGATATCTTCCACCCAGGACAGTTTTCAAAATCAATCATTCTGCAAGCAGACACTTCGCACAATAGAAAAGGGCATGTGGACATAAAAGCATGTTTATTATAATTATTCTTATAAATATCCAGCTTCACTTTATAACAGAATGCCTATGTGAATCAAAAAAAGGTGCCTGTTTTAATCTTATTTTATACAAGCAACATAGATACCTATGTGCATCTATAAAATAGGCTTCTAGGAGAAGCCAGCTTGTGCACACAGGTGGACACACTAATTTATACCTGCTTTACAAAAAAGGTGTAAATGTGTGCATGTACTCATAGTAACATAGAGGGGCATAATTGAATGAAAACGCCTATCTCCATGGGTGTTTATCTCCAAGAACGGGTCCGTGAAGGGGCGGACCGAACCGTATTTTGGGAAAAAATAGACGCCCATGTTTTATTCAACAATATGTGAGCTGGGCATTTTTGTTTTTCAGCGATAATGGAAAATGAAAGCGCCCAGCTCAAAAACGAATAAATCCAAGGCATTTGTTCGTGGGAGGGGCCAGGATTCGTAGTGCACTGTTCCCCCTCACATGCCAGGACATCAACCGGGCACCCTAGGGGGCACTTTTACAAAAACAAAAAAAAAGGTAAAAGAGCTCCCAGGTGCATAGCACCCTTCCCTTGTGTGTTGAGCCCCCCAAATCCCCCTCAAAACCCACTGCCCACAAGTCTACACCATTACTATAGCCCTAAGGGGTGAAGGGGGGCACCTACATGTGGGTACAGTGGGTTTGGGGGGTTGGACGACTAATAAGCATTAAGCAGCACAATTGTAACAGGTAGGGGGGATGGGCCTGGGTCCACCTGCCTGAAGTCCACTGCACCCCCTAACAACTCCTCCAGTGACCTGCATACTGCTGTCAGGGAGCTGGGTATGACATTTGAGGGTGAAAATAAAAAGTTGAGAAACTTCATTTTTTGTGGTGGGAGGGGGTTAGTGACCACTGGCGGAGTCAGGGGAGGTCATCCCCGATTCCCTCCAGTGGTCATCTGGTCATTTAGGGCACTTTTTGGGGCCTTATTCGTGAAAAAACAGGGTCCAGGAAAAGTGTCCTAAATTCTAGCTAAAAACGCATACTTTTTTCCCATTATCGGTGAAATGCGCCCATCTCTGTTCGGCAGATAACCACGCCCCAGTTCCGCCTTCACCACACCTCTGACACGCCCCCATCAACTTTGTCCGCATCCGCGACGGATTGCAGTTGAAACGTCCAAAAATCGGCTTTCGATTATACCGCTTTATTCGTTTTTGTGAGATAAACGTCCATCTCCCGATTTAGGTCGGAACTTGGGCGTTTTTCTCGTTCGATTATAAGCAGGATAGTAACATAGTAGATGACGGCAGAAAAAGACCTGCACGGTCCATCCAGTCTGCCCAACAAGATAAACTCACATGTGCTACTTTTTGTGTATACCTTACCTTGATTTGTGCCTGTCCATTTCAGGGCACAGACCGTATAAGTCTGCCCAGCACTATCCCCGCCTCCCAACCACCAGTCCCGCCTCCCACCACCGGCTCTGCCACCCAATCTCAGCTAAGCTCCTTAGGATCCATTCCTTCTGAACAGGATTCCTTTATGTTTATCCCACGCATGTTTGAATTCCGTTACCGTTTTCGTTTCCACCACCTCCCACGGGAGGGCATTCCAAACATCCACTACTCTCTCCATGAAAAAATACTTCCTGACATTTTTCTTGAGTCTGCCCCCCTTCAATCTCATTTCATGTCCTCTCGTTCTACCGCCTTCGCATCTCCGGAAAAGGTTTGTTTGCAGATTAATACCTTTCAAATATTTGAACATCTGTATCATATCAACCCTGTTTCTCCTTTCCTCCAGAGTATACATGTTCAGGTCTGCAAGTCTCTCCTCATACATCTTGTAACGCAAATCCCATACCATTCTCGTAGATTTTCTTTGCACCGCTTCAATTTTTTTTACATCCTTAACAAGATATGGCCTCCAAAACTGAACACAATACTCCAGGTGGGGCCTCACCAACGACTTATACAGGGGCATCAACACCCCCTTTCTTCTGCTGGTCACACCTCTTTCTATACAGCCTAACAACCTTCTAGCTACGGCCACCGCCTTGTCACACTATTTCGTCGCCTTCAAATCCTCAGATACTATCACCCCAAGATCCCTCTCCCCATCCGTACCTATCAGACTCTCCCCGCCTAACACATATGTCTCCCGTGTATTTCTACTCCCTAAGTGCATCACTTTGCATTTTTTCGCATTGAATTTTAATTGCCAAACCTTAGACCATTCTTTTAGCTTCAGTAGGTCCTTTTTTATATTTTCCACTCCCTCCGGGGTGTCCACTCTGTTACAGATCTTAGTATCATCCGCAAATAGGCAAACTTTACCTTCTAACCCTTCGGCAATGTCACTCACAAATATATTGAACAGAATCGGCCCCAGCACCGATCCTTGAGGCACTCCACTACTCACCTTTGCCTCCTCCGAGCGAATTTCATTCACCACCACCCTCTGGCGTCTGTCCGTCAACCAGTTCCTAATCCAGTTCACCACTTCGGGTCCTATCTTCAGCCCATCCAGCTTTTTTAAGAGCCTCCTGTGGTGAACCGTGTCAAAAGCTTTGCTGAAATCTAAGTAGATTACGTCCATAGCTCGTCCCTGATTCAATTCTCCTGTCACTCAATCAAAGAACTCAATGAGATTCGTTTGGCACGATTTCCCTTTGGTAAAACCATGTTGTCTCGGATCTTGCAACTTATTGGCTTCCAGGAAATTCACTATCCTTTCCTTCAGCATCGCTTCCATTAATGTTCCAATAACCGAAGTGAGGCATGTATTCCCATAGTTTATAAAATATGCACATGACACAACTCTGCTCCTGTTTCTTCCAAACTAATGGGTCCTATTTACATGGTGGTAAGAGCTCCCATGCTAGTCCTGTGCTAATCGGATAGCGAGTGGTAATAGCGTTATCTGATTAGCACAGGTATGCCTACTCTCTGCCCCCAACACGCCTCCCACACTGGAAAATAAAAAATATTTTCCAGCACGGAATTAGTGTGTGCTAAGCGGAACACTACCACAGGACTATCTAAATAAGCATTGTGTGCTTATTAGATATTCCATCACCATTATGCTTGCATCGTATTATATCTCTGTTATTTGAATTTCAGTGCTGTTAAATGTGTATATTTTTAATCCTGTTTCATTGTAGTCTTATTATTAGGTTTCAATTTGCTATTTTCAAGTTCTCCTCTTTCATTGTACTTATGTTTATACTTGTATACTTTACTATTATTAACAAAATTGTAAGTTTGATGTTAAACTGTACCTACTGAACACTGCCTTGGGTGACTCTTCATAAAGGCGGTTAATAAATCCCAATAAATAAGTAAATCTCATGGTAGTGCTCTTTTAGCATGTGGTAGACCCGCACCTACTGCGGATTATTTATTTATTTGTTGCATTTGTATCCCACATTTTCCCACCAATTTGTAGGCTCAATGTGGCTTACATTATGCCGTAGTGGCGATCGCCATTTACGGGTTGAGAATTACAAGTGGTATCGCATTAAGGCGTATAAATATTAAAGTAGAATACAAAGTGCTATTCCCAGAGGCCCCTAAGCCTCTGGGAATGCCTGCACCTAGATTGCATAAAGTAGAATAAACTTCTTTCCATTCATGTACTTTTTACATGTGTATGACTTCACACAATTTTAAAAAAGCTTTTCTTGCATGTAAATCAGGTTTTATGTAGAGGAAAAGCTGTATAAACTTTCTTATGATTATTGTTATGCATAACAGACACACATGGTAGGCAGTTTCTGTTTCTTGAAGCTTATAATCTAATGAAGGAATAGAAAATACTACAGATAAAGGTATGGCAAGAAAGGAGTATAAACAGTGGGGCCAGCTGCAGGGAGTGAGGCCTCCTCTTTCAAGAAGCAGAGCTAGAATAATGGGCTTAGAACAGTATTTTATATTGGCCTATATATAAGGAATGTAGAGTGAGAGAATAAGTGGGAGAGCAAAATACAATATAACAAGGGCATTGCTTTTCCTCAATTCTAACCTTACAAGTTAGAACAAAAACCAGCCAGTTTATAAAACTCCCAATCTGCATGCTGCCCAGCTGAATGGCAGACTCCAAGGAAAGTTAGAAAAGATTATTTTCTTTTACACTCAGATACTATTTTTATCAACAAGTTAATTGCAAACATGGGCTCCTCAATTCCTCCAATATAGATAGAGAGGCCCATACTCCTTATCAGTCTACTATTAAACAGGCACTTAGATTTCAAAGTTATTTCTCAAAGACAGTATAACAAATGCATTTCTTTTCCTTTAAACCAATCTCATGTTAGTGCAAATACCAGCATAAGTATGATAATTTTTGAAATCCATTATCTGGTGCTGTGTCACAGCTGAATGGCAGAATCCAAGTAAAGTCTGTACGTCATATGAAAGAAAATGACACTATCAACTTTGATAATTAATATTGTCTTCCTGTTCTTCATTCTTCTGACTTTTACAAAATTAAATGGTCCAAGATTATTTTTTGTGGTTGTAAATGATAATAAAATATCTTCAGTCAATATGCATAAACATTAATTTAAAATGGTAACATTATATAGTATACTGCAACTGATAAATATTAAACATTATGGAATTCCTTTTCAAAAGAGAAAAACATCTCAAAAGCAGCACACATTTTATTGCCAAAATGTCGAAATTGTGGCAAAACGCGCCAGATGGACATTTTTATTGCCAGAACATCTAAATCTTGATTTTTGAAAAGGCAGAATTGGGATTTTTTTCAGAGTATATCAGGGGCGTATCTGGCATCCGGCGGTAGGGGGGGCCAGAGCCAGAGAGGGGGGGCACATTTTTGCCTCCCTCCCCCCCCCGCCGCCGCCGCCGCCGCCGCCGCCGCCGCCGCCTCTCTCCACCCCCTCCCCGCCGTCAACCCTCCCCCGCTGCTTACTTTTGCTGGCGCCGAGGTCCCGACCCGCAATCTCCGTTTTTCGTCTTCCTCCGTGGCCATGCTTCCAGGAAGTAACGCTGCAGTGCTGATTCGTTGACTCCAGTTCGACGTCTGACGTCAGACGCCGAACTGGATTCAACGAATCAGCACTGCAGCATTACTTCCTGGAAGCATGGCCACGGAGGAAGACGAAAAACGGAGATTGCGGGTCGGACCTCGGCGCCAGCAAAAGTAAGCAGCGGGGGAGGGTTGACGGCGGGGAGGGGGGCCAGGGCGAAATCTGCGGGGGCCCAGGCCCCTGTGGCCCCACGCAGATACGCCCCTGGAGTATATCCAAATAGCAAGAGAGTGTGCTGGAGGCGTGTCTTAGACAGGACTTGGGTGAGATTACAAGATGGACATTTTTTTGCGATAATGGAACACAAACAGAAATTCACGGTAGAAAAGAACTGCCTACCATGTGTGTTTTTATCTAGACCTGATTCAGTTACAACAAAGTCAGGAAAAGGTGGTCTAACTGACCAACTGACCACTGGAGACATAAAGGCATGACCCCCCTTTAATCCTCCAATGGTCATGGAGCCCCCCCCCCCCCATTCCCTCCAAAGATATGACAGTGACAGTAGATACCAGACTCTAGGACAGCTCCAAATATTATGGTCATTTCTAAGAAAGCAGCAAGCAAATGGATGGAGTAGCCTCATGGTCAATGTGGTGGACAGTGAACTATGCAACCCAGGTTCAATTCCTACTTTAACTCTTTCATTTCAGTACAACTATGTGAGCCCTCCTGGAACATAGACATACCTCCTGTACTTAAATATATAGGTGATCTGCAAGCCTGAGGGCTATTGCAGTTGTGGACCTTTAGGTACAATAGTAATTCTCTGCTCACCATACACTATGAAGGGCTTTAGGTGGGATTTGTACCTGGTTCCTTTATGTCAAGCCCACTAGGCTGCCCCTCTGCACTGCTGGGATATGTGTAGCCAGCTCACTAGGAATGCTACCAGACAGACATCCATATGGCATGTTTTTCTATGATTTTCCCTGGGATTTTTTATTTTATTTTAAAAAAATGGTATTTACAGATGGATGTATTCAGACTGGAGGTTGGGATGTAGAAGCGACCCCTCATTCTGAGTGATGAGGGTTGGAAAACACTCCAATCTCCATGGTTCCTTGGAGGACAACTCCAGAAGAAGAGGGAACCAAATCTGACGCAGCCAGAAGAGTGCAATCAGGATCATGGTTCTGTGGTCTTGCTTTTAGTTTTAGCAAAGTCTTCCCTACTAGAGGTATGGGAGGATTCGTATACAGAAGAACTGTTTCCCAGTGAAGGAGAAAGGCGTCTGGAACTATTCTGTCATGGGCCTGAAGCCTGGAACAGAACTGAGGGAATTTGTGATTGATTTGAGTGGCAAAAAGATTCACAATCGGAAAATCTTCTGGGCTATGCCCATATTCAGTGACCACTTGTGAGGTTGCATTACCAGACTGCTGTTTACACCCGCCAGATAAGTGGCTTGGAGATACATGCCTTGATGGGGTGCCCAAAGCCACATCTGGACAGCTTCCTGACACAGAAGGTGAGAAACAGTGCCCCCCTGATTGTCTGTTTGAGTCAAGATGGTTAGACAGCCGATCTCTAAAAGCCTTTAGACTATTCCAGATCGCTCGCAATTCCAGGAGGTTGATCTGAGGACCTGTTTCCCAGAATGACCAGGCTCCTTGAGTGTGAAGCCCATCCACATGAGCTCCCCACCCTAGGAGGGATGCATCCGTAGACAGCACTTTTTGTGGCTGAGGAATTTGGAATGGTTGTCCCATGGTCAATTGGACCAGATTGTCCATCACTGGAGAATTTCAAAAAACAGTGGATAGTTGGATCACATCCTCCAGATCCCCTGCAGCTTGACACCACTGGAAAGCTAGGGTCCATTGAGCTGATCTCATATGTGCCATGAGTGTTACATGAACTGTGGAGGCCATGTGCCCCAAAAGTCTCAACATCTGCAGAGCTGTAACCTGCTGAGACGCTTGAACTGTGGATACCAGGGACAGGAAGTTGTCTGCCCTTGTCTCGGGGAGATAAGCTTGAGCTGTCTTTGTGTCCAGCAGTGCTCGAATGAACTCTAATTTTTAAACAGGAGTGAGATGGAACTTGTAGTAATTTATTACAAACCCCAGTAGCTCTAGCACGATGTAAGCCACATTGAGCCTACAAATAGGTGGGAAAATGTGGGATACAAATGTAACAAATAAATAAATAGCACCTGAATAGTCATTTGCACAGACTCCAGAGCACCGTCCTCCAAGGTGCTCTTCACCAGCCAACAGTCGAGATAAGGAAACACAAGCACTCCCAGTCTGCGTAGCAATGCTGCAACTACCGCAAGACACATTGTGAATAATCTGGGCGTAGACGCCAGGCCAAAGGGCAGTACACGGTACTGAAAGTGGTGTGTTCCCAGCCGAAATCAAAGATACTTCCTTTGAGCTGTATCGAGATGTGTGTATAAGCATCCTTTAAGTCCAGAGAGCATAGCCAGTTGTTCTCCTGAATCATGGGAAGAAGGGTGCCCAGGGAAACCATCCTTAACTTTTCTCGGACTAGGAATTTATTCAAGGCCCTTAGGTCTAGGATGGAATGAATCACCCCTGTTTTCTTTTGCACAAGGAAGTACCTGGAATAGAATCCCAGCCTTTCTTCTCCTGGTGGAACAGGTTCGACCGCATGGGTCTTTAGAAGGGCGGAGAGTTCCTCTGCAAGTACTTGCCTATGCTGGGAGCTGTAAGAATGAGCTCCTGGTGAGCAATTTGGAGGTTTGGATTCCAGTTTGAGGGTGTATCCTAACCAGACTATTTGAAGAACCCACCAGTTGGAGGTTACGAGAGGCCACCTTTGGTGAAAAAACATTAACCTCCCTCCAACTGGCAAGCCGTTCGGCACGGACACTTTTACTGAGGCTAAGCTTAACTGAAGCCAGTCAAAAGCCCGTTTCTTGCTTTTGCTGTGGAGCAGCAGGGGCCTTGGGTGCATGCTGTTGACGAGAATGAGCATGCTGGGGCTGAGCTTGAATAGGCTGCTGAGAAGTTGGAGTGTACCTACGCCTAGCATAGGAATAGGGAGCACTTTGCTTCCCACCAAAATACCTCCTAGTCGAGGAGGTTGTAGCAGAAGGCACCCGACGGGAGAGAGAGAATCCTTAGCATCATTTTGCTTCTTGATCTGGTCAACAAGATCCTCTACTTTTTCTCTAAAAAGATTATCCCTCAGGCAAGGTACATCCATCATCCATTGCTGGACCGAATGATCCAGGTCAGAGACACACAGCCATGAGAGTCTTCACATCACTATACCCTGAGCAGCGATTCTGGATGCCACATCAAAAGAATCATAAGCCAGGAATTTACGACACTCCTTTTGCTGCCTGACCACCTGGCGAAAAGGCTTGGCCTGCTCCAGAGGGAAGGCATCAACCAAGTTAGACAGCTGCCTCACCAAGTTCCACAAGTGTACGCTTGTGAAGAGCTGGTAGGATTGGATATGGGCGGCGAGCGTAGCGATCCGATACATCTTCCTTCCAAAAGAGTCCAAGGTCCTAGCTTCTCTGCTTGGGGGCGCCGAGGCATAGTCCCTAGTACTCTTGGCTCTCTTGAGGGCAGAGTCCACCACCATGGAATTGTGGGGTAATTGAGACCTCATCAACCCAGGTTCACCGTGGATTCGATACTGGGAATCAGCTTTCTTCGGGATCACAGGACCAGACAGAGGGAATGACAGGTTCCGTATAATGACTTCCTTCATTACCATATGCAAAGGAGCTGACACAGCCTCTTTAGGTGGCGAGGGATAATCTAGGCAGATCTATATTTCATATAAGAAACCTAGCTTTCCTTTAAAGAGTCTCTTAAGTTGAAAACCAAACGGGTTAAAGAATGTTACTTCTTCCTGCTATTCTGTAGTCACATAAGTGGGGATTTCATGCCTATTTCTTCTCTTTATTGCCAGTATATAAGACCCACAACCCTTTTTGGGTTTTTTTTTTTTTTGTTCCACAAAGAGCATAGTTTAAAAGGACAGATCTGATGTATTGGAAGAGCTGAACTGTTGAGATTTGCATACATACACAGGTCTGAGCACAAAGTGGGGAACTGGATTGGAGACTGGATGACTGACAGAATAAAGGGGGTGCTAGTAAATGAAATTTACTCAGAGAAAGGTAAGTAGTGAGTGCCTCATGGATCTGCATGGGATCAATTCTATTCAATATACTTGTAAATGAAATTGACAAAGGCTTAGACGGAAAATTTTGCTCTTTTGCAGGTCACACCAAGATTTGCAACAGAATGGACACCCGGAAGGGCAGACAGCATGAGAAGAGATCTACAAAATATAATGCTTGGTAATACAATTTAATGTGAAGAAGGGTTAAGTGATGTACTTGAGGTGTACCAGGCAAAAAAACTGCAAAGGAACAAAAAAGAAACCTCTCACAGATGGTGTCCAAGAAGCTTTCTTTATTTTAGTAAACTTCAAGAACAATAAAGGAGACCCGGCATGACTCGTGTTTCGGCCTTCTGACCTTCATCAGGGGTCTAAAAAATAGAAAACTATACTCAAATAAAACCTATACCATATAAATAAATTTGAAAAGACATATAAATATTTTTTTTTTTTTAATAAATGTTTTAAGAAAAAATAATAATATATGTAAAAAGATATATACAAAGAGACTTAAGACATATAAGGAACTTAAGACATATAAAGCATACATAATGTGTAAAAAAAGTGTTCCTACCTAGGAATTTGTCATATCTTACATATTCCCAGAAAAGTTCATCAAAAAAAGTTTCTTACTGACGATACAAAACAAGATGTAAAATATAAAAATTTTGTTCTTTAAGAGACACCATCTGTGAGAGGTTTCTTTTTTGTTCCTCTACTGTTTTTTGCCTGGTGCATCCTATCTGTGGAGTTTTTCTTCTGCTTGTGACTTAGTACTTGAGGTGTAGAAATCCAATAGCACAGTAAAAGCAAGGGGGTGAGACCAGGAGGTGCTGAAGCCCCTGTACAAGTCATTGGTGAGGCCCAATTTGGAGTACTGTGTTCAGTTTTGGAGGCCATATTAAGAAGAAGGTGACAAAAATGATATGGGGTTTGTACCAAAAGGCTTATGAAAAGATGACCTGAATATGTATACCCGAGGAAAGGAGGGATAGGGTAGCTATGATATAGATGTTTAACTTAAAGGTATTAATATACAAATACATATCTTCCATTGATGTGGAAGTAGGAGAACTAGAGAACATGACTTGAAGTTACAGGATGGTAGACTTAAGAGTAACATCAGGAAATACTTTTTCACAGAGAATGTAGTGGATGCTTGGAATGCCCTCCTAGCAGAGGTGGGGAAGACACAAAGTGTGACGGAATTCAAAAATAAAAAGATTTTGATGTCTTATGATGGGCAGGAGTGGTGCATATTCAGCAATTCCTGTGGCTGAGAACTAAGACTAGTGCATGGCAGACTTCTACAGTCTGTGTCCTGTATGCTACTATAATACCTGGAGTTGCACATACAGGACTAGATTCTATATATCACACCTAAAAAGCAGCACAAAAAAATATGCCTAGGAGTATTCTACAAAGGGCGCCTAAATGTAGGCATACTTTATAGAATACTCCTAAATTTCAATGTGGTTTACAGAATACGCTGAGCACCTGTCCGTGTGACTAAATTTAATTGCAGGCAGTTTCACCAAGTAAACCTTGGTGTAAATGCTGAAGCATAAATTAGGTGCAGACCAGGTGTATTCTAGTAAAAGGGCTCCTAAGTCTGTCATATTTTACAATATATAGTATTTGTTTGTGACTGGGTATTCTGTCAATTAACCAGATTCTGTCTGAATTATTCTAGTGTCAGGTCCTGATAGTCTTTAACTTACAGGCCATAAAATTTTTAATAGTGCTTAAAATGTGAAAAAAAGGACTAATGACCTTTTCCACATATAATTGCTACCTCTGGTAAAGCTGAAAATAGAAATGGATAGTCTAGGATCCGTAAGAGAGAGATGGAAGGTGACATTGTTGAGATTTTATGTACCATTTTATTTTTTTATTGAATTTGTATGCTCTAATTGACTCAGGTGTTCTACTGGAAACTTTAAAGTATCTAAATTTCTCAACATGAACTGTGTTAACATCAGTGAAAAATTCAGTAGAGGTTCCTTGGGCTATATGAGAAAGGCTTCTGTGAAAGAACCCCCTGGGGAGGCTGATGTGCATTTTGAAAACTAATTTTACAATACTGTGATAAAGTAGAAGGATTGGAATAGTTGCTCACTGTAGGATTTACATCTCATTAAGAAATGGAAATGAGTTAATCTGTTCCTTGGTATTTATTTGCACATTTCTTGGACTATTTTCCACCTTTGCAATGTTGTCTCTGAATGTCATCATCTTCATTCTATTTCATGACACATGTTTGCACAGTCATTCTAAAAGTGTTCTTTAATTAACCTTTGGGATGAAATGAATGTAAGTACACCACTGCACTATTTTTCTGTAATTTGGAGCGTGGCAATCAAAGTCACTGGTTTAATGCCTCCCCCTAGGAATCCTCATTGGTAAGGAGAGATTGGCAACATGCTCAGCCTCACTGAAAGATCTGACCTGATTTTATTTATTCATAAAGCGCAATGCTAGTTATTTATGAGAACTCTTGAAGGTAAATCACATTAGCCTATATTCCCTTTTCTGCTAAGGTGCTTGCACCTAAAGCCAATCAAGGTGATTTGCTTATCATTCATCTGAGACTTTTGTTTTATAAGTGCATTAATTGATTCTGAGTATTTTGCATACAACTGCATGCATTTTCTTGGATTTTTCTGAATGTAGAAAATGGAAGCTGGCTAAAAAGTTCCAGTTTGAATTAAATATACTTCCCTGCAAGAATTTTTATTTCTGTACATTGTAAAATATATTTTGGGGGTTATTTTATAATCATCTCCATGTGTAAATAGTGACATTTAGATATGTAGATTGCATGCATTTGTAAATGTTGATTACAGAAAACCACTATTTACGTGTGGCAATACACACCATGCAGAGATTTCAAGGGGGTGTAGTGGTGACATGGTTAGACATTGCTTTTGCGGGATTAACATCTAAGCTTTATTTCCCATTTCATAAAGGAAGCACACATTTATGAGAAAAAAATTTTCTGTCAAGTTTTACACCAGATGAAATGCACACGTGAAAGTGCTCATTTTGGTCAAGGTTTTACACAACAGTTTAAAGGAATATTTCTCCTTAAGTCACTAGTTTATTTGTGCCTTCAAAAAAACAAAAACAAAAAACATTGCAGATTCACAATTTAAATGTTTGGAATTATGTGGCTAGGTTTGTAAAAACTGATCAATCAGGGCTGGGCAAAACATTAGACATGACTAGGTTGTTACACAGGGCAGCAATTTCTTGGGGGCAGCTGCAATCAAAGCAAAACAATACAGTAGGTTGTGAGAGCCACACAAACTCAAATAACCATCAGCACATACTTTACCTGCATTTTTATGGGATGTTTATGTACTGATCATTATTGATTAATTGTCAACATCTTGGAGAGGGGAGAGGCATGGGCGTAGTTTAACAGTTTCATTTGGGGAGGGGCAAGGGTGGGGCGTGGCACATTAGCATATTCATTTGCATACATACACCTTATACATATTAATTATAGTTATTCAAAACACACACACAAGCCTAGAACACTGAATATGAAGCCAATTATATACAGTGGTGGAAATAAGTATTTGATCCCTTGCTGATTTTGTAAGTTTGCCCACTGACAAAGACATGAGCAGCCCATAATTGAAGGGTAGGTTATTGGTAACAGTGAGAGATAGCACATCACAAATTAAATCCGGAAAATCACATTGTGGAAAGTATATGAATTTATTTGCATTCTGCAGAGGGAAATAAGTATTTGATCCCCCACCAACCAGTAAGAGATCTGGCCCCTACAGACCAGGTAGATGCTCCAAATCAACTCGTTACCTGCATGACAGACAGCTGTCGGCAATGGTCACCTGTATGAAAGACACCTGTCTACAGACTCAGTGAATCAGTCAGACTCTAACCTCTACAAAATGGCCAAGAGCAAGGAGCTGTCTAAGGATGTCAGGGACAAGATCATACACCTGCACAAGGCTGGAATGGGCTACAAAACCATCAGTAAGACGCTGGGCGAGAAGGAGACAACTGTTGGTGCCATAGTAAGAAAATGGAAGAAGTACAAAATGACTGTCAATCGACAAAGATCTGGGGCTCCACGCAAAATCTCACCTCGTGGGGTATCCTTGATCATGAGGAAGGTTAGAAATCAGCCTACAACTACAAGGGGGGAACTTGTCAATGATCTCAAGGCAGCTGGGACCACTGTCACCACGAAAACCATTGGTAACACATTACGACATAACGGATTGCAATCCTGCAGTGCCCGCAAGGTCCCCCTGCTCCGGAAGGCACATGTGACGGCCCGTCTGAAGTTTGCCAGTGAACACCTGGATGATGCCGAGAGTGATGGGGAGAAGGTGCTGTGGTCAGATGAGACAAAATTGAGCTCTTTGGCATGAACTCAACTCGCCGTGTTTGGAGGAAGAGAAATGCTGCCTATGACCCAAAGAACACCGTCCCCACTGTCAAGCATGGAGGTGGAAATGTTATGTTTTGGGGGTGTTTCTCTGCTAAGGGCACAGGACTACTTCACCGCATCAATGGGAGAATGGATGGGGCCATGTACCGTACAATTCTGAGTGACAACCTCCTTCCCTCCGCCAGGGCCTTAAAAATGGGTCGTGGCTGGGTCTTCCAGCACGACAATGACCCAAAACATACAGCCAAGGCAACAAAGGAGTGGCTCAGGAAGAAGCACATTAGGGTCATGGAGTGGCCTAGCCAGTCACCAGACCTTAATCCCATTGAAAACTTATGGAGGGAGCTGAAGCTGCGAGTTGCCAAGCGACAGCCCAGAACTCTTAATGATTTAGAGATGATCTGCAAAGAGGAGTGGACCAAAATTCCTCCTGACATGTGTGCAAACCTCATCATCAACTACAGAAGACGTCTGACCGCTGTGCTTGCCAACAAGGGTTTTGCCACCAAGTATTAGGTCTTGTTTGCCAGAGGGATTAAATACTTATTTCCCTCTGCAGAATGCAAATAAATTCATATACTTTCCACAATGTGATTTTCCGGATTTAATTTGTGATGTGCTATCTCTCACTGTTACCAATAACCTACCCTTCAATTATGGGCTGCTCATGTCTTTGTCAGTGGGCAAACTTACAAAATCAGCAAGGGATCAAATACTTATTTCCACCACTGTATATATACGTATATATATATATATATATATATATATATATATATATATATATATCATCTCCAACGTGCTGAAGCTGTCACGTCTGTGGCCGTGACCACCCTCATACTTACCCTGTTTCTGGGAGTCAGTGGCTGTGCTGGCTTCTGCTTGTCTCTGTGTCTGTCTGTCTTAGTTTCTCTCTGGCTCTGTGTGCTGATTGCCTTACTGGACCTTACCTGTGTGGGCTATGCCTCTTCCAAGATGGCTGCCAACTCCTCTATGCCAGTATCCAAGATGGCTCCCGCTTGTTCTGCCTGTGGGCTGACTTCTCTGAGTGTCAAGCCTCTGTTTGGAAGCAAGGTGATTGTTGCAGCTGTGCCTCTGGTGTTGAAGGGCTTTATTAATCACTTAGAGACTGCAGCCCTTGCCTTTGCATTTCGTCTAAGGGCCCTGGTATGTAGAGTGTGCTGTGCACTGCTACATTGTCCAGCTCAGTGTGAGTTCCTAGTGTTTGACTAGTTAGCTTGGGCACAGCTTTGCTTGTTACCCTGTGTACAGCTTTACTAGATCTGCTGTGTTTGCTCAGTATATGTTTCTAGTGTATGACTTGTTAGTTTGGGTACAGCTTTGCTTGTTAGCCTGTGTACAGCTTTACCAGATCTCCTGTGTTTGCTTAGTGTATGTTTCTAATGTTTGACTTGTTAGCTTGGGCACAGCTTTGCTTGATTAGCCTGTGTACAGCATTACCAGATCTCCTGTGTTTGCTTAGTGTATTGCTTTGAACCTGCCTACTGCCGGAACCCGGACATTCCCTGCCTGTCTGCCTTGCTTTCGCCTAGGTGCCTGGGGGCACTTCTGTATCCTGATTCCTGCTGTTCCTGCTTGCAAGTCCCAGTTCCGGTTTTTCCTGTAAGCCCTGCCGGCTGCCCAAACCTGAGGGCTCAACCCTTGGGGAAAGGTGGCTAAGCGTAGGTGAAGCCTAGGTCCAGTGTGTTCCTGTCCAGTGGTGTCACGTCTGTGGTCATGACCACCCTCAGCCTTACCTTCTTTCTGGGGGTCAGCAGCTCTGCTGGCTTCTGTTTGTGTTTGTGTTAGTCTTGTCTCTGTCCTGGTGTGCTGGCTGCTTCCAGCATGAACCTGATTGCTTCACTAGACCTCACCTGTGTGGGCTATGTCTCTCTAGGGAGCCAGCATCTAAGATGGCTGCCACCGGCTCTGTGCCAGCTTCCAAGATGGCTCCTGCTTATCTTTCCTGTTGGCTCACTTCCTATGTGTGTCAAGCGTCTCTTTGGGGTCAGTGTACTTCCTGCTTCTGTCCTACTGCAGGTGACTCATCAGTGAAAGCCTTCATAAGGAAGACGCCACCGAGAAGCCAGGGAAACCGTGAAGCGTCTCAAGCACCAGGCGTCCGCCCCTCCCTCTCTCTGTCTCCTCACAGTGATAGCCCATCGAGAACTGCGCTGCCCACCCTCTTCTCGAAGTCATCCACCAGTGACCCCTATGCCCCCCAGACTGCACTCATCAGACAGAGCAGAAGAAGTCTGTGGTGATATGCACTCTCCAGTTAATTGATGATGAATATCACTACTTAGGCAGTTAGAAGCAATTTAACTGGGACTGAAACCTCTCCTGAATGGATATATTGCTTTAAAAATCTGATGTTGGGTTTTGTTTTGTTTTGTTTTTCTTTTGTGCGTATGTGTGTTGATGGTGGCAGTGTTTACTTCTTTGTGATGACAAAAGATAGAGCTGACAGACAGCAAATCACTCCATGTGACAAAAGATTGAGTGGAACTAACAACAACAATACAGCAGAAGAACCACTTGGTGGAGTGGCATGACTTGGAACAGGCTGGGCAAACAGTTACATGGTGTGAGGCAATATGGAAGGAAGATAATGTTCTTTCTTTTTTTTGATTTTGAATGTGAACCTATCTGAAGCCACTTTAAACAGGACACCAAACAGCTGCAATTAGAATGACAACTGACAAAACCACAGCAACACTCAAAGCAAAGAATGTGGATATGCATTGCTTTAGTGGACTCAGCCCTCTTCACCGTCACATGGAAACTGAGGGAGATCCTGATGACGTAAACTTTTGAAGCATTGAACCTGAAAAAAATGTATCTAGGCCTGTCTGGGTTGTCTCAATCTTGTAATATGTAAGTCAAGACATATTTTTGTTTTTACCCAAATAAGAAACAGTTTGGTAAATTTTCTACCAGATGTGCTTATACTTGGAAGAGTCTTAGCCTGATACCAGTCCAGTTTTAGAAGCCAAATGTAAAACCTATGGAGCTACCTTTAAAAAGTCATAAGCAAGACAGGATGAAGGACAGACCCAGAAACTTTGCTGAGTTATCAAACTGGACTGTCTTTCTCCCATAAAAGCCCTAAATAGAGAAGACATGCTGGATATGTCCAGAGTGAGAACAAAAGACCTGATGTTTTTTTAACAGATTCTCGACTCACGGTGCCAGCATAGATGTCTGCTATAGAAGTCTGGTCTTTTTTTTATTTGGATTCCTTCCAACTAAATTTAACAGACCCCAAGTACTAACTGACAGTCTTTAAAGTTAAAATGGCTGCCTCAGATTAACTAGCTTGAGGGAACAAGAAACTTTCTGAGGGGTCAAGTGCAATGCAGAAGTCCTACAATTTAGAGAGAGAGAGAGAGAGAGAAAGAACGAACGAACTATGTTTTGCTCTTGTTTTAATTCTACCTCCTTGCCAGATACCACTTGCACAGTACCATAAAGAAATTGCTCAATTTGCGGATGCCTCTGAGTGTACTTGTTAGTCTACTACTAATCATTTCTATAGTGCTACTAGACATATGCAGCGCTGTACAAATTATATGAAGGTACTTTTTCTGTCCCTAGAGGCCTTACAAGCTAAGTTTTTGTACCTGGGGCAATAGAAGGTTAAGTGACTTGCCCAAGGTCATAAGGAGCTGTAGTGGGAATTGAACCCAGGTTGCCAGAATCAAAGCCCATTGCCCTAATCATTAGGCTACTGTGCCACTCAGGATAACTCCATACCTTGAAGCAAGAGAGAGGTGTGAAATCAATAAACCTGGTTACTTTGCTGTCCTATAGATCCTTTTGCACTGTGCAACTAACTGCTGTCTATTGTGGTGCAAATATTCTATTTTACTTTATCAAATATACAATCTGATGGAGACATTTTGAAAATGTTTATATTTATCTTTTTAATGAATACAGTCTTTAGACTAGGGGGTTCTAGTCACACACCTTGCCAATCAGGTTTTCAGAATATCCACAATGAATATGCGCAAGATAAATATTAATATGCACTACCTCCTCTGTATGCAAATCTAGCTCATGTATATTTATTGTGAGTATCTTGAAAACCTGACTGATTTGGTGTGTTCCAAGGCCTGGGTTGAGAATCACTACTTTAGACTAATTATTGTTCTGGCTGCAACGCTGAATAAATTATAAGAATAGCCATACCGGGTCAGACCATGGCTTTTCCTACCATCTCTATGCTGATGACTCTCAAATCTACCTTTCTACCCCTGATATCTCACCTTGCATCCAAACCAAAGTTTCAGCGTGCTTGTCTGACATTGCTGTCTGGATGTCTCAACGCCACCTGAAATTAAATATGACCAATAACGAGCTTCTCATTTTCCCCCCTAAACCCACCTCCCCACTCCCCCCGTTTTCTATTTCTGTTGATGGCTCTCTCATTCTCCCTGTCTCCTCAGCTCGAAACCTTGGGGTCATCTTTGACTCTTCTCTCTCCTTCTCTGCTCATATCCAGCAGATTGCCAAGACCTGTCATTTCTTTCTTTACAACATCCGTAAAATCCGCCCCTTTCTTTCCGAGCACTCTACCAAAACCCTCATCCACACCCTTGTCACCTCTCATTTAGACTACTGCAATCTGCTTCTTGCTGGCCTCCCACTTAGTCACCTCTCCCCTCTCCAGTCAGTTCAAAACTCTGCTGCCCGTCTCGTCTTCCGCCAGGGTCGCTTTACTCATACTACCCCTCTCCTCAAGACCCTTCACTGGCTCCCTATCCGTTTTCACATCCTGTTCAAACTTCTTCTACTAACCTATAAATGTACTCACTCTGCTGCTCCCCAGTATCTCTCCACACTCGTCCTTCCCTACACCCCTTCCCGTGCACTCCGCTCCATGGATAAATCCTTCTTATCTGTTCCCTTCTCCACTACTGCCAACTCCAGACTTCGCGCCTTCTGTCTCGCTGCACCCTACGCCTGGAATAAACTTCCTGAGCCCCTACGTCTTGCCCCATCCTTGGCCACCTTTAAATCTAGACTGAAAGCCCACCTCTTTAACATTGCTTTTGACTCGTAACCACTTGTAACCACTCGCCTCCACCTACCCTCCTCTCTTCCTTCCCATTCACATTAATTGATTTGATTTGCTTACTTTATTTATTTTTTGTCTATTAGATTGTAAGCTCTTTGAGCAGGGACTGTCTTTCTTCTATGTTTGTGCAGCGCTGCGTACGCCTTGTAGCGCTATAGAAATGCTAAATAGTAGTAGTAGTAGTAGACCAATGGTCCATCCAGCCCAGTATCCTGTTCCAACAGTGTCCAATCCAGGTCACAAGTACCTGGCAGAAACCCAAATAATAGCATCATTCCATGCTACCAATCCCAGGGCAAGCAGAGACTTCCCCATGTCTTTCTCAATAGCAGACTATGGACTTTTCCTCCAAGAAATTGTCCAAAGCTTTTTTAAACCCAGATACTCTAACCACTGTTACCACATCCTCTGGTAACAAGTTCCAGAGCTGAACTATTTGAGTGAAAAAATATTTCCTCCTATTTGTTTTAAAAGTATTTCCATGTAACTTCATTGAGTGTCCCTGTACTATTCCTCCCTCCCCAAGTGCCATCCACCATTCCCACTATGTACCTACATTGACTGTAAAGCATCTCCATTCTGTGTCCCGTCGGTGTTCACCATCTGTCCTCTGTGTCCCCATCCCACCTCCTGTGTCTAGTCTGTACTTTTTGAAAGAATAAAAAATTGATTCACTTTTACCCATTCTACACCACTCAAGATTTTGTAGACCTCAACCTAATCTCCCCTCAGCTGTCTCTTTTCCAAGATGAATAGCCCTAACCTCTTTAGCCTTTCCTTATATGAGAGGAATTCCATCCTCTTTATCATTTTGGTCGCTTTTGTTTGAACCTTTTCTAATTCAGCTATATCTGTTTCGAAATACTGCGACCAGAATTGAATGTGATACTCAAGGTGAGGTCGCACCATGGAGCGGTACAGAGGTATTATAGTATTCTTGTTCTTATTTACCATCCCTTTCCTAATAATTCATAGCATCCTGTTTGATTTTTTGGCTCCTGCCGAATACTGGGCAGAACATTTCAATGTATATTGTCCACGATTACATCTAAAACTTTTTCTTGGGTACTGACTCCCAAGGGGATTTTAGCATCAGGTGACTATGATTTTGATTATTCTTCCCAATGTGCATCACCTTGCATTTGTCCACATTAAATTTCATCTGCCCTATGGATGCCCAGTCTTCCAATTTCCTAAAGTTTTCCAGCAATTTTTCTGAATGTGTTTTAACAACTTTAAACAGTTTTATGTCATCTGCAAATTTAATCATCTCACTTGTTGTTCTGATTTCCAGATCATTTATAAATATGTTAAATAGCACTGGTCCCAGTACAGATCCCTTTGGCACTCCACTATTCACCCTCCTCCATGGAGCAAAATGGCCATTTAACCCTTCCCTCTGTTTTCTGTCCAATAACCAATTCCTAATTCACAACAGAACAATGCCTCCTATCCTATGACTTTCTCAGGAGACTTTCGTGAGAAACTTTGTTAAAATCATTCTGATTATAACATTTAAATACCAAACTAGACAAGGTAGATTATAGTCATATAAGTTCAATCAAGATGTTACTTTTATGAGCTGCCTCTAGTGGTGCTAATATTCAGGATCTCATTCAGTTGAGTGAACTGATTTTCTACCTCATTACTCTTTAGCATACCACAGCTAATTAGTCAGAATTCTTCATACTCATTTTGCCTGTAGTCCTATTATATAGATATAACTATTGTGGGCTAAGTAATGGGCTTCTCTTTCGAGTCTAGATTCTGATATGAACTATCTGCATTTATAAGAGGAATACCAGAGTTTCTGGTTTGAGAAGGGAATGGATAAGACCATATGTCTTGGGATTATTTAGAAAAACCATGTGGCTTTTCAGCAGCTGTAATGGAAACACTTCCAAAGTGATATGCGCTTGAATTTGTGGTAACTCCTGAACTGTGTGTTCATAAGTGGCTTCTATCACAAGTCTCACAAAGTAACTGCTTTATCTCGGTATTCAAGCTGTTGTTTTTTCAGATATTAGCTATGTTGGCCCCTATTTAGCAAAACAAAAACATGACTCCATGCCTTTAGCATAACATTCAGGCTTTTTAAAGACAATGAACTCCTTTGAAAGTAATCTTTGTACATGCTATATTTAGAAGTGTTGATATTCAGGCTGTATTGTTTCTATATTTGCAATCAGTCCTGATAACTTGTGTCTACTATTTTCCAGTTTATAATTTCCTCTATCCCTTTCTTATTTTGGTATGCCATTCCCCTAAGGTACTAGCACTTTTTTTTCCATCCTCTTTACTCAACACCTTTTAGTAAATTTGCCAATGATCCATGAAGTCACTTTCTGTACAGTTTGGGAAACAGTGCTACAGATGTGTCTTATGCAACTGCTAAATTTTGTGAAAATATTGGTAAGTACTCTGTAATGGATTAAATTTAGAAATAGGACAGAATTGAATGAATGCGTTAAGAAATAACATATTTGTATCCATGATAAGATCTCAAACATTATGGGTAGTCTATGTAATTTCCTGGGATTTCTTTTATTTAATTTTGGGTGGAGATGTATTAATATTAAATCTTATGTGCAAATGATGTGTTGGCTATATCTCTGATTTGATTGCTGCATTTCTTTTTTTTTTTTATTTATGTTTTTCACCAGTTGTGTAGCTTTTTCACTCTGTATACTGTTTTCAGTTTAATGGACATGTGATTAAACTGAAATAAATACAAAGAAGAGCAACTAGTTCACTGGGAGGGGCATAATTGAACTAAAACGTCTATCTCCATGGGCGTTGATCTCCGAGAACGGGTCCGTGAAGGGGCGGACCAAACCGTATTTTCGAAAAAAATAGACATCCATGTTTTATTCGACAATTTGTGAGCTGGGCGTTTTTGTTTTTCAGTGATAATGGAAAATGAAAGCGCCCAGCTCAAAACGAATAAATCCAAGGCATTTGTTCGTGGGAGGGGCCAGGATTCGTAGTGCACTGGTCCCCCTCACATGCCAGGACACCAACCGGGCACCCTAGGGGGCACTTTTACAAAAAAAAAAAAAAAAACAAGGTAAAAGAGCTCCCAGGTGCATAGCACCCTTCCCTTGGGTGTTGAGCCCCCCAAATCCCCCTCAAAACCCACTGCCCACAAGTCTACACCATTACTATAGCCCTAAGGGGTGAAGGGGGGCACCTACATGTGGTACAGTGGGTTTGGGGGGCGGTTTGGAGGGCTCCCATTTACCAGCACAAGTGTAACAGGTGGGGGGGGATGGGCCTGGGTCCACCTGCCTGAAGTCCACTGTACCCCCTAATAACTGCTCCAGTGACCTGCATACTGCTGCCAGGGAGGTGGGTATGACATTTGAGGGTGAAAATAAAAAGTTGTGAAACGGCATATTTTGTGGTGGGAGGGGGTTTGTGACCACTGGGGGAGTCAGGGGAGGTCATCCCCGATTCCCTCTGGGGGTAATCTGGTCATTTAGGGCACTTTTTGGGGCCTTATTCATGAAAAAACAGGGTCCAGGAACAGTGCCCTAAATTCTAGCTACAAACGCATACTTTTTTTCCATTATCGGCAAAAGGCACCCATCTCTCCTCGGCCGATAACCACGCCCCAGTTCCACCTTTGCCCCACCTCCGACACGCCCACGTCAACTTTGTACGCTTCCGCGATGGAGTGCAGTTGAAAACGTCCAAAATCGGCTTTCCATTATACCGATTTATTTGTTTTTGTGAGATAAACGTCTATCTCCCGATTTGGGTTGAAATCTAGGCGTTTTTCTCTTTCAATTATAAGGTGGAAAATCATTCACGGAGATGCCCCAGCCTACATGTCAGACCTGATAGACCTACCACCCAGGAATGCTAAAAAATCATCCCGCACATTCCTCAATCTCCACTTCCCCAACTGTAAAGGTCTAAAATACAAACAATCGCACACATCAACCTTTTCCTACTTGAGCACACAATTCTGGAACGCGCTGCTGCACAGCCTGAAAACAATCTATGAATTAACTAACTTCCGTAAACTACTGAAGACCCATCTCTTTAACAAGGCATACCACAAAGATCAACAAATGTGAACTCCTACACATATATCCAGAATTGTCTTGCAGTCCTCCCTCAACAGCTTTTCCTCACTTCACATCATTTTTGCCTCTTCTGAGCTCCAGTACCTCCTTATATTGAGATACATGCTTTGTGGTGTTTATTAAGGCTGTTTTGGTGCTATTTATAAGTGGGGTATGCCAGGGCCACCGAGAGACTGGGCCGGGCCCGAGGCAAGGCCGCCCCCGCCCCCCTCGAGGTCATCATCATCGTCGCTGCCCCCCCTCCACTCATTCCCCTCCGTCCACCATTGGTACGGGCCCCCCTGAATTCAAATCATAGCACCTCATCTCGACCTCGCTCCGTCTGAAAGAAGCGCAGCAGCGGCAGTCTGCAGATCGCCTCCCTTCGGGCCTTCCCTCCCTGTGTCCCGCCCTGCAACTGCTAAATTTTCTGAAATTTAGATTAAATTTGGATTAAATTTAGAAACAGGACAGAATTGAATGAATGCATTAAGAAATAACATATTTTTATCCATGATAAGATCTCAAACATTATGGGTTGTCTATGTAATTTCCTGGGATTTCTATTATTTAATTTTGGGTAAATGTCGCAAGACACATTTACTCAAAACCCTTCAGATACCGGATAAGGGAATTTTCATTTTGGCGACAATTCAATCACTGCTCAAAAAAAATCTCCGGTTTACTAATTTTTCTGTGTACAGTTTACTCAAACGTTCTTTGTGAAAATAAAGTTTGTGGTATGTTGTGCTAAATTTATCAAATCAAATCCATATTGCAGGAAATATGGGCTATAGGCATGACACTTAACACCTTCTAAATAATTATTTTCAGTGGCCAAGGTCAAGGTGCTTTATTCTTGATATACCGCTACAAAAGTACCATCATAGCAGTATACAACATGATAATATTAGTAATAGCGTTAATACACACTAATATGCATAATGGCCACAAGCTAATTACATTAGAACATAACCTGCAAATAACAAGAAAGAAAAAGCCTTGTTTTACTGACACGTTAAATTTGGACTTAGTGAGCCCGATGCATTTTGGTAAAAGGGCACCCAAATAGGCACCTTCTTGCCACCTAAACATAAGACAGTTCTATAAATGAGACCCTAGAATTAAACGCTTAGAGATCACCTAATAGGAGCCTATTCTATAAAGGAAAGTACACGCCTGAACTGTAAACATTTATGACAGCCATACAGCTAATGTAAAGACTTGTGCCGAAATTCTGGAGATACATATGTATCAAATTCACTTCAGATCACCCGACCTTTAAGAAGCGTCTCAAGACCTTCCTTTTTGGCAGAGCGTTTACCACGAGTCCTGCAGGAGTCGCAGCCTTTTAGCTCACAGCTCACTCTGTGATACCCTACCACACACCCTCTCTTCCTTTCCCTCATCAGTCATCTCTTTCTCCCTCCTGTGGCCCTTGTCCACTGTACTTTATGTTATTGTATTATGGTTTGTTTATTAACTATTGTACGCCACATTGAGCCTGCCCATGGGCGGGAATATTGTGGGATATAAATGTTTTAAATAAATAATAAATAAATGTGGAAGTATGAGTTCTGTTCATGTTCTGCCTGGACTCTACCTATGTGTACACTCACCTATCAAATATGTGCTAATAAAAGTGCATATTTACAAATTAGAATTTAGGCAGATTTTTGGCAGCTAGGCATATATGTTAACACAATCTGCATATATGCCATTATTCTAATCATTTTTTTCTGCATAGATGTTCATGCTTACTTTAGAGATTCACCTCCTGAGGCAAAATTCTATAACAGTATGCCCAGTGGGTGCCTGATTGGTGCATTTCTACAAAGGAAATTAGGCACCTACTATCTTTTATAGAATACTAGTACAACCAGGTATTTATGCATTTATGTGCATATGCAGCCATAGAGCTGGCATAAATGTGTGCACCTGAGTACCGGTTAAACATGCATAACTTAGACATGTCAAAGTGATTTAAATGGACAGGAGAGGCTTCTGCCTGTTTAAATCACCTATCACTGCCTATCCCCAATATTCAGCAGCACTAAAGCGGGCAGTGCCACAGAATATTGTCTCTAACCACCGCCAAAAAAGTGAGCAAGTCAAGGGTGGTACAGGGGGCGGCATTAGGGAGGAGCCTGGGTTTATGTGGGTGGCAGCAATATTCAGTGCCGGCACCCACAAAGCTAAGCAGCCAAATTTAGGACAGTTCAAAAGTTGACCTAAATTAGTCTGCTTAGCTATCCAGGTGCCAGCAATGAACATCAGACTGGCAACCACATAACTTTTTTAAAAAATGTCCTCTCCCCTGAGCTTCCTACCACTGCCCCTCCCCCCTCGAGGAAGCTGTTTTCCTTCCTGGCATCATCCCCCCTCACTCCATCCTACATCATTACCAATACCCTCAGAATACCCCCAACTCCCAAAGGCTCCATAGGTCTCCCCAATCCTACTTCCTGTCGGGGACAATGGAGGCAGGATCTAATGCCCCTGCTCCTAGCGGTAGCTCCATAAATATGGCTGCCAGGACCTCTTGCAGTTATAGCAGCCATATTGAAGGAGCTGCCACTAGGGGCAGGAGCAAGTGGCACTTCTACCTCCATTGCCCCCTCACTGGACCACCAATGACAGGAGGAAGTCCTGGGGGGGGGGGGGGCTATGGAGCACTTGGGAGTTGAAGGGGTGTTCTGAGGGGGGTTGCAATGGCATGGTTTAGGGGGAGGGGTGATGCCAAGAAGGAGAGGTGCTTCTTTGGCAGGGGAGCGGGAGGGGGTTCAGGGGAGAGAATTCTTTTTTAAGTTATGAAGGTATTGTCCTTTCAGCGCTGGTACCTAAATATCAGCTGGGACCCGCATAAGCCCTGGCAGCCATCGCCTGGCACTGAATATCGGGACTAATCTAGCTTGTGACAGGATAGTATTCTAATGAGTTATGCATGTAAATGTTCACCCCACCCACAGTTTGCCCAGAGTCTGCTCAAGTGCATGCTCACCTGTAAAATATATACTTTGTAAGATATGCACATATTTACAGAAAAATGCGGACATATATCCAGCATGTATACATGTACTGTATGTGTGCACATACAGTATATGCATATATCCTAGCATTCTGTTCATTTATTCAGAAAGTGGCTGTAACTATTAGAACCCACTTTTACACACTTTTACACTCCCATTCTGCATGGAAATGTGTAGAATACAAACATTTATGCATGTATGTCCACACATTCCCCCCTTCTCCCCACTCCCAAGTGCTAGCAGGGCATCTAAGTATATATACACGCTCTACTGACATAGTGCATATTTGCAAGAAGGTTTTACAGGGGCAGAGCATAGGTATAATGGGAGGGGAAGGCACTTATGCATGTAACTTACAGAATACTGTAAGTTACATGTATCCTTGTTGAATTTATGCATTTAACACTTACACCAGCTTTAAGGCTGGTGTATCTACAGGCCCCTAAATGTTAGTTGTGTTGATACCAGATTACACTGGTATTCTATAACAGAACCTAGGTGTCAGGTTTCTGCTATACAATAGGCTTCTACTATGCAACCTCAGAGCACCTAAATGGAGACACCCACTTATGAAATTGCCTCCATAGTGTCACTTGATTTCCATATAGAACAACCAAAGGTGGTTTTCCAGAAACATAAAGCCTCCATTGACTGTATAAACTGACTCTCTTTGGTCTGCAGGAGCTTAATTTGAAGGCAGGCCTTATATCTTCCAATCCATGTATCTCTCCATGGCAATATGTTTCCTGCAGTTAACATGGGGGTGGGGGTGAGGAGATGGACACTAACCACTACAACAAACTCCGGTACTCTTCACCACAACCAGCCGCCATTCCCTGGGGATTGAGCCCCCAGGTGCATGCGACCAGCGGGACTTAACCACACCAGGGGAAAGAACTAGTCTCATGCAGGGACTCACTACAGAGAAGCACAAGTCTCAAGCAGGAAATCTCAGTGGAGGTAAACCAGTTTCAAATAGGGCTTTGGTCTCGGGCTGTAACTAATGGAAGACGTTTTCAGGTCTCAAGCGGAACTCACAGTAGACGGTGCTGGTACCAGGCTGGGCTCGGCCAGGCAGAATCACAGTAAGAGGCACTTGTCTCAGATGGGGCTCGGGCCTCATGCAGAACCCCCAGAAGAAGATACCAGTCATGGGCTGGCTTGGGTTTCAAGCAAGACTCACAGTAGAGGATACTGGTCACAAATTGGCTCGGGTCTCAGGCAGGACTGATGGTAGAAGATACTGATCGCAAATTGGCTTGGGTCTCGAGCAGGGTTCATGAACAGGATCAGGGAAACACCACTCCCTAGAGAAGCGTTGCAGAAGCACTGAGTGTCCTAAGATGCCAAGATTTAAAGGGCCATGTCGGACGTTGGGGGCAGAGTGAAAGACACGCGGCTGTAGCCAAGATATGCTGAACAGAGCGCCACCATATCAGGATGCCCGGAAGAGTGCTCACCCACCCCAAGGCCATGCCAGTACAAGCCACACAACGTCAACCCGCAAGGTGCGGGGACATCGAACCACCAGCTCCCACACACCCAGTGCCACACCACCTGACCCGGCGCAAGGACATCGATATCCCAGCCCTAGCCGATCCACTGGCCAGTGCTCTGAAGCACAGCCAGAGCACGTCCCCGAAGCACAACCAGGTGAGGAGTGCTACAAATTTGTGGTGTGCAGTCTATTTGGTGTATCTGATATTATTTATTTCTGAGACATGTTCCAACAGGAGAGAAAAGAGAAGACATGACAGTTGTCCAGATGATTATAAAAGGATGGTTTGTTCCATCAGTTGGACCCTGTGTCAAAACATAGTAGAAAACCTTGGTTGATATTTTCATCATGCTTGCTTAGAAATGCTACAGGGTGTCACTTATCATTTTTACAACACACAACATTGTAGCCTGAACAGAAAACATAATTCTCCTCAAAGGTAAAACAGGGCAAAATGAGGAAACACAGTGTGCATATTGGAAGGGAAAAAAATGTGATGATCTTACTAACTCAACTGGAAAAATTCTTAACAAAAATCTTATAATTTGTCTCCTTGACCTTATGGCTGATTTATTTATAGTCTATACTTGTGTACAGAGGGTAGAGAGAAGGTCTCTGGCAAAGTTGTTCATTTATACAAACATTAAAATGGTCAGTTCAGAGAGAATGTAAGATAGCCGTATATTATACTTTTATTAAAGGTGTGAGTTTCAGCAATTTATTATTAGGACAGGAGCTAGATGAATTTAAAACATGTAGACAAACACTCCCTGTCACCTGACTAACTATAAGTATTTTAGAAAATCTGCTGACACAGAAGCTTTTCTAAGATATAGGCGAAATGGGCATATAAGCATTAAGTGTGGGAAGCAAAAACATCCATTTCTGAAAAAATATGGTAAAAAAATTTCCCCTTGGTTAAAAACCAGCAAATAAAGTGTTTAGGCTGGCACATATACATTCATCTTCGCCATTTTAGAAATAAAAACATATATTTTCCAGCTCTAGCACAGTCAGGGTTTTTTTTTTTTTTGGGGGGGGGGGAGAGGGGTAAACTACTAAGAGATTAAGGGGCCAACCTCCTCTATTCCTCCAGTGGAGTACTGCTGAAGAAGAGCATTTTTATCAAACACTAAATGAAAAAAATATTTACCGTACAGTTAGCACATACACTACTACTACTACTACTTAACATTTCTAGAGCGCTACTAGGGTTACGCAGCGCTGTACAGTTTAACAAAGAAGGACAGTCCCTGCTCGAAGGAGCTTACAATCCAAAGGTCGAAATGTCAAGTTGGGGCAGTCAAGATTTCCTTGGGGCAGTCAAGATTTCCTGAATAGAGGTGTAGTGGTTAGGTGCTGAAGCCGACATTGAAGAGGTGGGCTTTGAGCAAGGATTTGAAGATGGGCAGGGAGGGGGCCTGGCGTATGGCTCAGGGAATTTATTCCAAGCATGGGGTGAGGCGAGGCAGAAAGGGCGGAGCCTGGAGTTGGCGGTGGTGGAGAAGGGTACTGAGAGGAGGGATTTGTCTTGAGAGCGGAGGTTACAGGTAGGAATGTAAGGAGAGATGAGGGTAGAGAGGTAAGGAGGGGCTGCAGATCGAGTACATTTGTAGGTTAGTAGGAGAAGCTTGAACTGTATGCGGTACCTGATCGGAAGCCAGAGAAGTGACTTGAGGAGTGGGGTGATATGAGTATATCGGTCCAGGCGGAAGATAAGACGTGCAGCCGAGTTCTGAACGGACTGAAGGGGGGATAGATGGCTAAGTGGGAGACCAGTGAGGAGTAGGTTGCAGTAGTCAAGGCGAGAGGTAATGAGAGAGTGGACGAGAGTTCGGGTGGTGTGCTCAGAGAGGAAAGGGCAAATTTTGCTAATGTTATAGAGGAAGAAGCGACAGGTCTTGGCTATCTGCTAGATATGCGCAGAGAAGGAGAGGGAGGAGTCGAAGATGATTCCGAGGTTGCGGGCAGATGAGACGGGGACGATGAGGGTGTTATCAACTGAGATAGAGAGTGGAGGGAGAGGGGAAGTGGGTTTGGGTGGGAAGACAATAAGCTCGGTCTTGGCCATGTTCAGTTTCAGGTGGCGGTTGGACATCCAGGCAGCAATGTCGGATAAGCAAGCCGATACTTTGGCCTGGGTTTCGGCAGTGATGTCTGGTGTGGAGAGATAAAGCTGGGTGTCGTCAGCATAAAGATGATATTGGAAACAATGAGATGAGACCAGGGAGCCCAGGGAAGAGGTGTAGATTGAAATAGAAGGGGTCCAAGAACAGATTCCTGAGGAACTCCAACAGAGAGCGGGATGGGGGTGGAGGAAGAACCATGAGAGTGTACTCTGAAGGTATGGTGGGAGAGATAAGAGGAGAACCAGGAGAGAACAGAGCCCTGGAACCCAAATGAGGATAGTGTGGCAAGAAGTAAATTGTGATTGACAGTGTCAAAAGCGGCGGATAGGTCGAGGAGGATGAGGATGGAGTAGTGACCTTTGGATTTGGCAAGGAACAGGTCATTACACATCCCAAAACTAACAAGGAAAGCATTTGTGCATTCCACATTAGGCTTTTTGCTGTGTTAGGCACACATTAGCGCCTAACACAGATTAGTAAAAGGTCCCCTTAACCCTCAGTTGCTTCAGATACAAACTTAGGGGCCCGTTTACTAAAGTTTAACATGTGTTAACAGACACAAGCGTCAGGTGCAGCGCAAGACAATCTGCCGCCTGAGGCAGAAAATGAGCTGCAGCTCCGGCTCCTCTGCTGCTGCCTACATCCCGCCCTACCCTTCCCTCCCCAACCCCCTTCCCCGAAATTACCTTTTCTATTCTATTCTTGCTTTTCAAAAGAAGGCAGCTGCAGTGACTTCCATAGGCTGCCCTGCCACCGATCTGGCTCCTTCTCTCTACAATGGGTGTCTCACCTCTCTGATGTAATTTCTTGTTTCCTCAGAGGCGGGCCACCCAGAGTAGAGAGAAGGGGATGGGACTGGCAGCACGACAGACTATGGGAGTCGCTGCTGCTGCCACCTTGTTTTGAAAAACAAGAAATGAAAACAAAATGGTAATTTTGAGGAAGGGGGTTGGGGAGGGAAGGGCAGGGTCGATGCTGCCTCACAAGAGTGCTGCCTGAAGCCCTTGCCTCTGGTGGGACCAGAACTGATTAGCGTGCTCTAAATTATTGTAATTTGGTTTATATTCTGTACATTATTATGTTTTATTCACTTATTGTTTGTTTGTAAATCACATTGAACTTGAGTCTATTTCGGGCTAATGTGGGGTATAGATGTCATGAATAAATTAATTAATTAATAAGTGCCAAATGGCCCATAGGTATAAAATAGGAAATATTATACCTAGTGTACCTCGATGTAACTCATCTTGAACTGCTAAAGAAAAATGTGTGATCAGCAGCCAGAAAGAATGTTTTACTGTGTCAATTTTGTTATTCCGGAAGAGTGGATAACAACACTGCAGATAATGTCTCTATGATGTATGAGGCTTTCTGAATTCAACAATGCAACATCATTATTTAAAAACACAACCTTTGATGAAGCCATTATAGTGAAACAACTGGGCCACCATTGGGTGAAAGTTAAGTGTTTCTATTTTTTGAACATTTGCATGTTGTGTGAATTTAGATGCCGTTTTTAAATGGTACACACACACACACAAAAGAAAAGATCAAATTATATATGGTGATTAACTGTAAAAAAGCAATGAGATTTTTTTTGACCAATGATATAATTCATAGTTCCAGTACAGATGCGGGGGTTTCCCGGATGTTTGAGGTTTTTTTTTTCCTCATGTGTTTGTATGTCATAAGTTAACACCATTTAAGTTCATATATTATGTTAACATCATTTAAGTGCAATTGGCTCATTGTTTTTTTTTTAATTTTTTATTTATAACCATTTAAATTTTTACAAGCGATAAAACAACTTGCTGGAAATACAGAGAAAGTAATATGTAGGAATTATTTCAGTCAGGTAATTCTATTCTCTTCCTTATACCACTAAATAGGGAGAGTGAAACAAGATAAGGAGATCAATTAAACAGTAAACAGAGAAAAAAACCGTGGTATTAACCTGATTATCCCCAGATATTACTCGTCTAATTCATTATTCCACATTGATCATCTGGTTGGCTTCTTCAAGGCCAATACGGTGTATAGTCAAATCATTTCATTGAAAAACATACTTATTGTCCAATATTAGTTAGAAATAATACATCTGATTACATTCTTTCTCTTTTAAAAACCAGAAGTTATTTAACAATACATATACTTAAGTCTCTAATTCAAATCCCACTGATTAAAGTAATCCCAGTTTTCACAGGCTTCACTCCTTTTAAAGTAATAATTTGAGGAAATATTTCCGAGGAAAACTTTAGGAGTCATACCCAGAACTCTGGGAAAAACAATAATCTCGATATTAATCATCTATAATAATATTCATTTTATTATTCAAAATTTATGGTCTATTATCATAACCACTTCTTGCTCATGTAGAATCATTTGTTATATCAATTTTTTACTCTCAAACGGTTCAGTTGAATTGTCCATGTAACTCTCTAATAAAAATATATCTGAAACAAAATTATTTACTGCCACCTTTAGGTCCCAAAGCGCCTTCCAGATGGTATTCAATGTAACCTCCACGGGAGCCAAAAACTCCAAGTTGATTTCTCATAGGTGTTTAGGAGTGGTTCTGCCGATTCGGGTTCTGCTGTAAACGTCCTCCGTTTCAGCATATACCTCTAACTCACTCCTCCACTCCTTTGGACATGGTGGTTGAATAATTCGGGAGCAATGGAGTTGTTTTTTCCAGGTCCAAGAGCATCGATGCTCCTTTGCCAGCGCTAATCAAAGGACTCGCCAACCCTTTCATCTGTGGGCAGTTTGTCGCGCAGTGGTCCCGCACTTGCTGCTCAGGGGATAAAACGCTGGCCATCGGCGGCTGACCGCCAGTTGTCCCCTTCCTCTCAGTTAAGGTAATTGCAATTGCAGAGAGGAAATTTACATAAAGACGAAACTTCAGAGGGCAGCTGGGCCGTTGGGCATATAAACTTCAGGTCACCATCTTACCACTCTCCCAGTTTGGGACACTCTTTGTCTGGTTTCTCCTCAGAGGCCTGTCTGATACGGGTAACCCTTCAGCATAGCCCTCTAAGTCATTGAAACACACAAGTCCCTCCACCTCTACAAGGTGGTGTCCCTTCGGAGGGGCAATTGGCTCATTGTTATTGTGCATGCACTAATGTTGCCATTAGTGCGAGGCCATTAAAAAAATTACCATATGAGCATTTACCGCCACCCATTTTGTAGTCGGTAAGGGCTTACACTGTAATCCTGCACTAAACAGTTAGCAAACGTTAACATGGATGTGCTAATTCTTTAGAGCAGGAATGCCCATTCTCCACCCCCCTGATACACTATTTTAAGCTGCATTAAGCGTGCATTAGCGCCTAACGCGGCTTAGTGAAAGGGCCCCCTACTTAACAGAAAAGTCCTAAATTTGGCCCCTAAAAATACCTTACCAGTTTCTAAGGCTCTGGCCTGACTAGCAGCTGTATGGAAGGCATAGTCCTGCTCATCTTTTCTGTTGTCAGCGATGTGATTTTGATTGCCATATCCCCTACAGAAGAAATTATATTTTACTAGTTCACTCTTGCTGCAGCTGTCACTGCAATTTTAGAAAGCTATATATCAATCTTTATGAGTCTCTCAGCTACCTGATGGATAGCATGGAGAAATCTAACAACAGCATGGATTTTTTTTTAAGAATGTACAATGGGCAAAAAAATTTCAGTTTTCAGAAAATGTCTATTTTTCTTGCCACCACTTACTCATATAATGGATCATTCCCAAAAGGGGCACGGGATCCAGACTATTGGAGCAAGGGAGTTGTTAGAAAAGGAAGAGGGAGCCACTCCCTAGGAGATGGTCATTGAATCCAGTGACATTCCTATAACCTTTGCAGAGGAAGTCATGAAATCAGAAAAATCTGACATTACAGAACCAGGAGATTATGAAAGCATGGAACTGGAAGAATAGGACAGATGGGTTCCTTTAATTTTTGAGACTTTGTGGGAGGTTCTGGGGAGCTGTTTAAACTGCCTTTCAAACCTCCAGTTACATTGGTGCAGCTAGCAGAGGGGGGTGGGCATAACAGTGGATTACCTGTCCCTACTGTGAGCAGATTGTGCAAGGGTCTGGTGGCACTGCTTGGCTGAAGGCTTGGAAGAGGCCAAACCAGTTTCTTGGGACTATTTTGCACTTCTTAATTCATGGACTAGTACTTGCTGGAAGTGTGTGTGTGTGTGTGTTTTTTTTTCCTAATCTTTTTTCATATTTGGAGGGATAAGGACATTGCAATGACCTGAAGTCAACGTAAAAAAGATTCAAGAAACAGTTGTAGATAATTGAACTGGGCCGAGCTTCTATCAAAATTCAGAGAGAAATGGGAAATACAAGCTTCCTCATATTTGGTGCACAATAGGACCAAGAGGCAAAGGGACTGTAGAGTCTAGGATGTACTATCACCTAAACAGTATTAATGGAAAAATGGTGCTCTTGGCTTATTGGCTTTTTTTTCTTTTTTTTTCCCTTGCTACTTCTTAAAGCTCCAGAAATTTGCAACAGTGTTTTTTTTTTCCCCAAGGAGAATAAAGGGGCCCTTTTACCAAATTGCAGTAAAAGGTGGCCTCTGTGCCCTTACATGGGTCTTTAATGCATGCTGAGGCCATTTTTCCTGCAGTGGAAAAGTGACCAAACATCCTATTTTCTCTATTAATGGCCACACACTAATTTTCCCATTAGTAAGTGGCCATTAGCTCGTAACCACAACTATTTTGCTGGTAGTAACAGCCCACTCACTAACTATGTACTAATCAGTGATTAGCACAGAACATGCCTACTCTCCACCCCCAAACATGCCCCCAGTGCTAAAAAAGTGTTTTTTAGAGAACGGGTAGCACACACATATGGCAAAATTTTCACAAGATGCCTCAACATGCCCCATGGTACTACTACTACTACTACTTAACATTTCTAAAGCGCTACTAGGGTTACGCAGCGCTGTACAGTTTAACAAAGAAGGACAGTCCCTGCTCAAAAGAGCTTACAATCTAAAGCCATTATAAGTTGTGATAAGCAAGCATTAATGGTTACCGCAGCTTAGTAAAAGGACCCCCAAATTTGGCTGAAATAAGAAAGTCCTTACAGTGAACAACTTGACAGTATTTCAAAAAGAAGAGGCATACAAAGAGCAGCTGGACTGTTTGCCTGTCACAGAGAAGGAGAGAGAGAGTAAACAAACATAAAAAGTCCTAAGTGTGCCAAATCTAGAATTAGTGTTTGGATCGCATATGGTATGAAAAATAAAAGGACAGGTTAAGACTAATGTTGACAATAACTGTCCCCCATCCTTCCTCTTTCCCTCCACCTCCCCCTCCAAAATCAAAACACATTTTCACTGAAGTGATGGTGGAATTCCAGCTGATATAATAAACTTCCAATGAAACACAGTGGTGCTTGGTGTGTTTTATTCATGCAAAACGTTTTTTTCTTTTTTTTGTCAAATATTAGGCCCCTTTTCACTGAGGAGTGTTAAGGCAATAATGAGTGCTATTTACCAACTGATGTATATTATATGCCAAAAATGTAGCTCACAGTGAGTTTTTCTTTTACTATGAAGCATGCAAATACATGCGAGGCAGACTGTTATTGTGAAAAAATAAATAACACAGCTTATATCTCACAGCTGTGTTATTCATGGAAAGTTAACAGTACCTCAGAAGGTAATTAGGGGCATAAGTTCATGTGAATGTTTACTGAAATTCTGCACTAATGAGATGCTGTGATGCACTATCATTTACAGCCGCTCATTAATGCAGAAATTCAGTAAAAACATTTCTGCAAAACATATTTATAAGCTAGTTTTTGCAAAGACAATAACTACACCTCAGCGAGGTGTAGATGTATATTTTATTTTTTATCTATATATTTATTTATTATTTTTATTTTGCAAAACCTCGTATCAAAGTTTATTGCACAATCATTTACGTCTGTAGCAAACTTGTGTGAGATGGATGCCACATAGTAGATGTTGAGTGGATATTGGACGTTTACCCCCTGATTCTTTAAAAGTCACCAAAACTCGCATGTGCAAATTTAGGCACGCCCTCTATTTTCATGCACAATTTAATAGAATAATGAGCCAGTTAGCTCCAATAATATTTAAAAAGAATTATTGGCACCAATTATTTATTTTTATTTATGTATTTATTTACTGCATTTGTATCCCACATTTTTCCACCTGTTTGTAGGCTCAATGTGGCTTACATTATGCCGCCATGACAGTCGTCATTAGCGAAATATGAAGAACATAGTGGTATTTCGATTAATGTAAATGGAATTCATGAGAATTAGAAATAAAGAAATAATTAATACATTACAATCTATGTAAAGGGTAAAAAATGACAATATGATTAAAGTAATCAGTTTAAGGAATTCAGTGTTGATTAGTTCTAATATAGATGTGAAATGAGTTTTTTTATGAAGAATTCTTATTATTGGTCTTGTTGAATAAGTTCGTTTTCAGTAACCTCTGGAAAGTTGCTAGATCAAGTGTTTGTTTTCAAGGTATTCGGCAGTGCATTCCAACATTATGCGCAAATGTAGGAGAAGTTGGATGCATATAATAATTTGTATTTGAGTCCCTTGCAGTTAGGGTAGTGGAGGTTTAAGAAAGTACATGAAGAACATTTAGTATTTCTTGCTGCTAGGTCTATAAGGTCTGACATATAAGTCGGGGCATCTCCGTGGATGATTTTATGAGCTAAGGTGCAAATTTTGAATGTAATTCGGTCTGTTAATGGAAGCCAATGTAATTTTTTCATAAGGGGTCTAGCACTTTCATAAATTTAATTTAAATTTAATTGGGACTTACACACATAAATTTAGGTGCAGGATCAGCACCTAAAAGTTATGCATGGCCCTAAAATGGAGGCACAGAAATGAGAGGGTCATGGGCATTCTGGGGCAGATTGGGGGTGTGGTCTTGAGATATGCATGTAATTATAGATTGTAGGTTCTCCACATGCAAATTTAGGTGCAGGCATTTGCATCACATTTTAATTGGTGTAAATGGTGGTACCTAAACTCTGCACTTACGTGCTATTATATAAACCATGCCAAACTTTAGGTGCAGTGTATAGAATACCACTTAAACGTTTTTTTTGCACTGATTTTTTTAGGCACCATTTATAGAATTCACCCCTTAGAAGCATTAACCTGTGCTTACCACAGCTTAAAGAGCTTTTCTGGGGGCGTGCTGAGGCATCCTGCAGTAAGTTTCAAATCTGAGAGCACTAGTTATGCATTAAAAATGTTTTTTATTGTTTGGCCGAGGGGCATTTTTGCACTAATCAGTTAGCTCACTGGCATTACCATGTGCTAACTGATTAGTGCATGAGCTCTTACTGCCTACAAATTAGGTGGCGGTAAGATCTCATGCACTAATTTTTGTTAATGGCCATGCGCTAATGACAATAGTAGTGCATAGCCATTAATTTAGAAAATCAACCATTTTCTGTCTGCAGTAGAAATTGCCTTAGCACATGGGACAGGCCTGTGTAAGGGGCACACTAACCTCACTTTCTACCACTGCTTTGTAAAAGGACCCCAAGTCATTTGTATGCACCAGGGGCGTATCTGCGTGGGGCCTCAGGGGCCTGGGCCCCCGCAGATTTTGCCCTGGCCCCCCCTACCGCCATCAACCCTCCCCCGCTGCCGTTCTTACTTTTGCTGGCGGGGGACCCCAACCCCCGCCAGCCGAGGTCTGCTTCCACCTGCCGCTGCCTTCACAACTTCTTCTTCAGCCGGCGGGGGACCCCAAACCCCCGCCAGCCGCCCCGCGCTGTTTATAATTCATCTTCGGCCTCCGTGGCCGTGCTGCTGGGATAGGCGGCGCTGTTGAAATCCACTTCGGAGTCTGACGACGTTGTACGTTGTACGTGCTGCGACGTCAGACTCCGAAGTGGATTTCAACAGCGCCGCCTATCCCAGCAGCACGGCCACGGAGGCCGAAGATGAATTTTAAACAGCGCGGGGCGGCTGGCGGGGGTTTGGGGTCCCCCGCCGGCTGAAGAAGAAGTTTTGAAGGCAGCGGCAGGTGGAAGCAGACCTCGGCTGGCGGGGGTTGGGGTCCCCCGCCAGCAAAAGTAAGAACGGCAGTGGGGGAGGGTTGGCGGCGGGAGGGGGGTGGAGAGACTAAGTTATTGGTGGCGGTGGGGGCTCGGCGGCGGCGGCGGCGGCGGCGGGGGGGGGGGCGGGGGGGGGGCGCTAAAATGTGCCCCCTCCCTCTGGCTCTGGCCCCCCCTACCGCCGGAGTCCAGATACGCCCTGGTATGCACCCTTACAAATAGTGCAAAGTTGCTTTGCTGCCACTTATTTATTTTATTTAGATTTTGCTCACACCTTTTTCAGTAGTAGCTCAAGGTGAGTTACATTCAGGTACCCTGGATATTTCCCTGTCCCAGGAGGGCTCACAATCTAAGCTTGTACCTGAGGCAATGGAGGGTTAAGTGACTTGCCCAAGATCACAAGGAGCAGCAGCAGGATTTGAACCAGCCACCTCTGGATTGCAAGACTGGTGCTCTAACCACTACTAGGCCACTCCTCCACTTATGTGCATAAGTTTACATTTATCTGTGAAAGCACTAGTATTTTATACAATTATGCATGCTTTTACTAAGCCATGGTAGTGTTTTTAGCTTGCAGTAGAAATCAGTTAAAGGTAAACGCCGAGACATCCATAGGAATATAACGGGTGTCTCAGCAATTACCGCCAACTGACTTATACCGCGAGCTAAAAATGCTACCCCAGCTTAGTAAAAGACCCCCATAGTGCATAAATGCAGACACTAGTTATAGAATTGCCCTTTAATTTCGTAGAAAAAGAACAGTAACCACAGGCCTCTTGTAAAACCTCTTGTGATGATCCAGCACCTTGTTTTCAGTACATTTGGGATTTTTTGTCAGATTCAGGCCCTTCTATTTTTTTGATTATGGATCTTTCATTCAGAAACATGCCAAAATGAAGTCGCACGGCTAGTTTAACTACATTATTTCCAACGAATATGAGCTCTTGCCGGTGAGTGTTAATATGCTCATTCCAGAAATGAAGACATATTTTAGCATCCATTTCATGCACCGAGTGCGACATGAAATTGTTTTCTGCAGATGAGCACTCTGGAGATACTGAGAGTTTTTCTAAATGGATATGACATGTGAGACTGGTTTTTTAAACTCAGCTGTGCACTGACACAGAAGAATGAAAAATAAAGGGCTCGATTTGCTAACAATTTGTGCAGCATCATTTCCATAAATTGCACTAATAGGACTATTTATACAAATTGTGTAAGCAAATTGAAGAAGCCATTTCACAAAACCCATTTACAACCAAGAGCTGAGGCTCTGGGTAATGCACTCATTTTTGCGAATAGTGCAATGCAGTTGAAAGTAATTGGCTCTCTAATCTTATTCAGACAATTATGATACCGCACCAACTATTTTTGCAATGCTCCCATCCAAAGCCAAATCAAGTTGCTGCATTAGTTTTTATGGTGGCATTTAAGTTTTTCAGTTTTAAAAGGTAATTTTAGAAAGCTTTTTCTGAGTGTGAAGCTTGTTTTAAACATGGGGAAATTGTGTGATTGCATAAATACATAAAAAGTATGCACACAGAAACTGTGGGGTAGATATTCAGTGTGGTTTAAGGGTGCAGGCATAAAACCAGATGCCTTTTTTAGTGAAATATGGTCTCTATAGCTTGATTTTAGTTTGTCTTCCAATATGGCAGAAGTTTAACTGCTTTTAATAAGGAGGTTCGTTTGTTTTTTTTTCCTCTTCCTTTTGCTTTTTGTTCTTGTTATGATTGCACATTAATGTGAGATAACAGTCTACCCATAGTATTCTCTTTTATATATCAGGAAAATGGAGTGTGTTGTTGAAATACTTTGTCATTTGTATGCTGAATATTTCTCCTGTTTCTGCTCTAAGAAATCTGATAAACTATTTTCAGAATAATAATATTAATAGAAGTGCCATGAATACCTGGCCTATTCCAGTAGTCAGATACCAGGGGCATAGCCAGACAACCAATTTTGGGTGGGTCTGGGTCCAAGATGGGTGGGCAGAACTCCACCTTGTCCCACAAGTGATGTGGTCTCTCCCTCTCTCACCTGCATGCTATATGGTCTCTCAAACATCCCCCCTCCCCTGCATGCCTTTTAAATAGCAGACTTTCACCAGCAGCGAGCAGCAACTAATACACACTGCTCATGTTGGCCCCGCAGCCTTCCCTCTGCTGCAACTTCCTGTTTCCACATAGGCGGGAATATATCAGAGGTAAGGTTGTGAGGCTGGAGCGAGTAGTATGTATCAGCCACTGCTCACTGCAGACAAAGATCTGCTATTTACAAGGTATGCAGGAGGGACAGTTGTTGGGAGTTTTTGGCTGGTGGGCTTGGGGATCCCTGCCAGACACATCATAAGTGGGCTGCTAATGGGTGGGCCTTAGCCCAAAGTGAGTGCCCACCCAGGCCCACCCTTGGCTACACCACTGTCAGATACACAGCTGGAATTGTAGACAGAACTCAACTAGAACTGGATAATCTAGACTGGAAAACTTGAAAGCTGATTATTTATCTATTTGTTACCTTTGTATCCCACATTTTCCCACCTATTTGCAGGCTCAATGTGGCTTACATAGTAGCGTACAGGCGATCGCCAATATCGGTATGAACAAATACAGAGTGATGTTGTAGTAGAAGATGGTTGATATGTTACAGACACATTAAGGAATCGTAAGGGGGAAGAGTTATGTCCAGTACGAGCCTTGGTTTCTTTGTGTTGCAGGGTTAAGGCATTTAAGTTGGATCATTAGGGTATGCCTTTCTGAACAAGTACGTTTTCAGTAATTTCCGGAATTTTAGGTGGTTGTTTGTTGTTTTCACGGTGCTTGGTAGTGCATTCCATAGTTGTGTGCTTATATAGGAAAAGCTGGATGAGTAGGTTGATTTGTATTTGACTCCTTTGCAGCTTGGATGGTGGAGATTTAGGTATGTTCATGTTGATCTTGATGCGTTTCTGGTTGGTAGGTCAATTAGATCTATCATTCATCCCGGGGCATCTCCGTAAATGATTTTATGAACCATGCTTTACATCCTCAATGTGATATCGACCGGCTATATTTATCATAAAAAATTGGTGGTTGGGGTCTGCTACAAGTTATACAGACCGTAGAGGAGAAAAACTGAGGCCTGAATGGCTGCATCAAGACTAGCAATGAGAAAATGTTAATCGAAGTTTGCAGAAAGATAATCATCAAGGTGAAAGAGAAGAACAAACGAGTACAGAACTGAACAACTGAAAACCTATTTGGCTAATTGGAAACACAAGGTCTTACGTGGACAATATCTTAGAGGAATTGAGAATAAAATGGACAGCACCAGGTATTGACAATGGATATGACTGGATACCCTCAAGAAGAAGGCAGAAGGGATTACATTTTGCAGCTCGAAAACAAGCTTTACAAACTAAGGGGTCCTTTTACTAAGCTGCCACTACAAAGTGGCAGTAGTTTTAGTGCATAGAGTTCCTGCGCACTCCAGCCACTTTTTAGCATGGCTCTAAAATTGCCGAATTTCTATTTCTGACATTAATAGCCATGTGCTAATTTCCAAATTAGTGCATAGCCATTACCACATGAGCCCTTATGGCAGTAAGGGTTCACTCACTATTTACGCGGTAATCAGGCAGACGCGGTAATGTGCTCACACTGCCTAATTATGCCTAATCCCTGTCCACATGCTAGAAAATATATTTATTTATCAATGTATTTATACCCCACATTATCCTCACAAACATGCAGGCTCAATGTGGCTTACAAAAACCAGAGAGAGAGAGAGAGAGAGAGAGATCTGGGTGATATCAGAAACAAATTAGAATTGAAGAGCAAATGTGCAAGAAAGAAAAGACACTTTACATAGAACATTACAAAAGAATGGGTCCAACCAGAATCCATGTTTGCATGCTTGCAGGGGTTATAGTCCTACATAGGTCTTGCACAAAATATTTGTGCAAACAGATGCATTTTTAGTGCCTTGTGAAAGAGAAGGTAGTCACTCAGACTGGTTATGGCTCTGGGAAGTGTATTCCAGTTTTGCGCACTGATGAATGGAAAGCTTGACGCCTGAATAGAGCCATGCTTACATCCTTTCCAGCTTGGGTAATGCAAGATGAGATATAATCGCGATGTTGGGTCAGCATTTCTGGCAGGCAAGTCGATCATGGTCAGCATGTAATTTGGTACAACCCCATTGATGATTTTGTGTACCATGGTGCAAACCTTGAATACAATTCGCTCCTTGATTGGAAACCAGTGAAGTTTAGCAAGAAGAGGCTTTGCGCTATCGAAACAGGCTTTATTGAAGATAAGTCTTGCCGCTGTATTTTAAATAAAAATTATTTTCTACTGCAGGTAACAGCATGCGGCAAAAGCAGAACTACTGCAGGGTGCCTGGGCATGCTGAGAGGTAGTGCCGTTTTGCTACACACTACCCACATAGTAGCATTGCTGTGCCTTCATAAGAGGGCCCCTAAGGAGCTCTTTTACTAAACTACTGTAAAAAATGGCCTTAGCACATCCTTACGTGGGTCATTCCTGAGCACTGAGGCCATATTTACTGCAGGGGTAAAATGGCCAATTTTTCTTTTCTTTGAATTAATGACCATACACTAATTTTCCCATTAGTGCATGGCCATTAGCGTATGAGCCCCTACCTCATGCTAATCTGTTAGCATTCGGCAATGTAGCTGTGCTAACCGATTTACTGATGATAACCAAATTCGTATTCATTCTGGGAAAGGATTTCTTAGAGAAATAGAATGATGCATGTGGGAAAGAGGAACGTGAACTATAGCTGCTTGATGCAAGGTTCCACGTTAGGAGTCACTGACCAGGAAAAGGATCTAGGAGTCGTGGAGGGGCATAATCGAACAACGCCAGCCAAATAGATGGCTGGCCATCTTCTGGGCCGGCTCCGCAAAGGGGTAGAGCCAACTGTATTTTTGAAAAAGATGGCCGGCCATCTTTTCTTTCGATAATACAGTTGGGGCCGGATAAATCTCAACATTTAGGTCAAATGTTGAGATCGCCGGGTTTAGAGATGGCTGGCTTCGGTTTTCGGCCATAATGGAAACCGGGTCTGGCCATCTCAAACCTGGCAAAATACAAGGTATTTGGTTGTGGGAGGAGCCAGCATTTGTAGTGCACTGGTCCCACTCACATGCCAGGACACCAACCGGGCACCCTAGGGGGCACTGCAGTGAACTTTAAAAATTGGTCCCAGATGCATAGCTCCCTTACCTTGGGTGCTGAGCCCCCCAAATCCCCCCCCCCCCCCACCTGGTTAGAGCAGGAGCCCGTACTGCTGCCTAAATAGGAGGCGGTAAGGGCTTCCCCAGGAAATATCTGCACGTCAAGTGCTTAACTTACTGCACGGCCATTTACATTTAAAAAAAAATAATTTTACCTGCTGCAGGGGGCCTCTGCAAGTGGAAAACCCACATGCCAATGCAACCACAGGGGTCCTTTTACTGCAGCTTGGTAAAGGGACCCTTTAATGTTTTGAATGTGAACTGTAAAAGACTGGATAGAAAAGTATGACAAACCATTCTAGAGCTGTATCTCTTTTATACTATCAACTAACACATTTGCTTATTTCCGATCTGATGAAGAAGGGCAACCTTCGAAAGCTAATCAAGAAATGTATTAAGTTATGTTCAATAAAAAAGGTATCATCTTATTTTCTTTTCCATGTTTTATTTTGTTTGATTTCTATTGATACTATAGGAGTGGCCTAGTGGTTAGGGTGGTGGACTTTGGTCCTGAGGAACTGAGTTCAATTCCCACTTCAGGCACAGGCAGCTCCTTGTGACTCTGGGCAAGTCACTTAACGCTCCATTGCCCCATGTAAGCCGCATTGAGCCTGCCATGAGTGGGAAAGCGCAGGGTACAAATGTAACAAAAATAAAATAGATACTATTAGAGATTCTACATGGAATGTTGCTACTAGTGGAGATTCTACATGGAATGTTGCTACTATTGGAGATTCTACATGCTATTCCACTAGCAACATTCCATGTAGAAGGCTGCACAGGCTTCTGTTTCTGTGAGTCTGACGTCCTGCACGTACGTGCAGGACGTCAGACTCACAGAAGCAGAAGCCTGCGTGGCCACATTGGTGATCTGCAAGGGCCGACTTCTACATGGAATGTTGCTAGTGGAATAGCAACATTCCATGTAGAATCTCAAATAGTAGCAACAGTGGAGGAGTGGCCTAGTGGTTAGGGTGGTGGACTTTGGTCCCGAGAAACTGAGTTTGATTCCCACTTCAGGCACAGGCAGCTTCTTGTGACTCTGGGCAAGTCACTTAACCCTCCATTGTCCCATGTAAGCCACATTGAGCCTGCCATGAGTGGGAAAGAGTGGGGTACAAATGTAAAAAAAAAAAAAAAAATCTGAGAAATTCTAATATCAAAAGTAGTGGAGAAGTCTAGTGATAGTAAGAACACCAATTTATTTTTATCCAAATGAAAGTGTAAGTAAGTGGTGATGGCAGATTCAGTGCTATGATGTATTCTGAATCCTGTCTACTTTGGGTGTAGTACGTTTGTTTTTGAGAGAAGGTCCTGACGTTGTAGATGAGCTAGTGATTCAGCAATCTTTCCCAGAAACGGTAAATTGGCAATTGGCAGGTAATTGCAACTTTCTGAATGAGGTTTTGTCAGGTCTTTCAATCTTGGCCATATGTGCTTCCGGAGATTAGGGACAGAGCCTGATGAGATGAAGTGGTTATCACAGACAAGATGAATGGGATTAGATCTGAGGAAAAGAGTTTGATGAAAGTGGAAGGGATTGGGTAATGAGGAGCTGTAGTGATCTTTATACTCTTAACAGTTAGTCAGTTATGTCAAAGAAGGAGCTTTGAAAGAAGAAAATAAGTTGGTAAATAGAATGTTCTGAGTAGTATGAGCGGTATGGCCCTGGAGGGTACTGGCGTGAAAGTTGTTGTCGGAGCAGAAATATTGTTACTGAAAAAGTTTGAAATATTTTAAGATGAGGGAAGTGAAGCTGAGTCATCAGTAGGGGATGGTGTCACAGTCAGTGTTTTTAAAGTCTGAAACTGTACTGCAGTGTTAGACGCTCTAACAATTCTATTAGCATATTATGTTTTCTTAGCAGAAAGTAAAGCTAATTTATAGGACCGAGCTGTGTCTTTATAGTTTGTAAGAGAGTGAGGAGAGCTTTGCCATCACCAGATTCTCTTGTCCTGTCTTAGTTGCCTTTTTAACAGCTGTAGGTCTGAAGTATACCAAGGGTTTCTATAGATTTTGCAACTACTTTGTATGGCATCGTGAGGGAGCTAGGGTATCAAAGATGTTTGAAGTGACGTGTTCCAAGTTTGAGCTTGATCTTCTAATGAAAGAGAACCAAATGTGTCCAGGTGTAACTGTGAACTGTGATCTTGCTAAGATCTCTAGTTTTAGGATGGTCTCCCATTGATATGTTGGGAGTGACAATTAGTGTAAACAAAAACAGATAAGCGAATGATCTGACAAGGGAGTGGATGGAGGGAAATGGAGCACAGGCTTTTGGCAATGGGGGAAAGAAGAAAAGAATAAATCTAAAGTATGGCTGCCTACACTGTGTTTTGGGTAGCACTAAATCGAGAAGTAGGGAGAAGATATCTCGTGTAAGGTGGGGCTGAAGTATCATCAAGGTGAAAATTATAATCACCTAATATGATAAGAAGTGCTTTTTTTGTGCCGGTACAGGTACAGGCACCTTTTTTTCCAAGGGCTGGCTCACCTGCATGCCCTTAGCTCCCTGACAGCGCTGCTTTCTGTTCCTGCCGCCCTGCATTTAAATCTTTTATTTTTTTTACCTGAAGTCGCAGCGCCAGCGGCTACATTAGTGAAAGCAGCAGGCTCGCCTCCTCCAACCTTCCCTTCCCTCTCAATGTCCCACTGCTATCCTCTGATGTAGTTTCCTGTTTCCATGAGGGCAGGACATTAAGAGGGAAAGGAAGGCTGGAGGAGGCAAGCCTACTGCTTTCACTAACACCGTCACCAGCACTGTGACTTCAGGTAAAACAATAATGATTTAAATGCAGGGTGGCAGGAACAGAAAGCAGGGCTGTCGGGGAGCTATGGGCGGGCAGGTGGGACTGGGGTTGGAACTGGAACTCAACGGAGGCTGAAAAGGGGCACAGGTGGAGGCTGGGGTGAGTCACTGGACATGGATGGGAGGGGAGGATAGGGGGCAAAGGAGAATCACTGGACATGGAGGGGAGGGCAAAGGAGACTTGCTGGACATGGATAGGAGGTCAGGGGAGAGAGGAGAAATCACTGGACATGGATGGTTAGGGGAGGGCAGAGGAGAATCGCTGGACAAGGAGGGGAGGGCAGGGGAGAAAGGAGAATCGTTGGACATGGTTGAGAGGGGAGGATAGGGGCAAAGGAGAAACACTGGACATGGATGGGAGGGGAGGGCAGGGGAGAGAGCAGAGTTGCTGGACATGGACGGATGGAGGGGAGGGCAGGAGAAATGCTGGACATGGACGGAGGAGAGGGAAGACAGGAAGGAGATGCACAACGATGGAGGGGAGAGAGGAGAAATGCTGGACATGGATAGAGGGAAGGGCAGGGAAGAGAGGAGAAATGTTGGCGGGAAGGAAAGACAGAGGAAGGAGATGCACATGGTTGGAGGGGAAGGGAGAGAGGAGAAATACTGGACATGGATGGAGGGAAGAGAAGACAGAGGAAGTAGATGCACATGGATGGAGTGGAGGGGGAGAAGAGAAATTTTGGACATGGATGGAGGGGAGGGGAGAGAGTTGAAATGCTGGACATGGATGGGAGGGAAGAGAGAGGAAGTGAGATGAACATGGATGGAGAGGAGGAGAGAGGAGAAATGCTGGACATGGATGGAGGGGGAGAGGAAAAGTGCTGGACATGGATGGAAAGAGGAAGGAGATGCATACTGACGCGATGAGGGAAAAGGAAAAGAGAAGAAAAACTGCATATGGATGGATAAAATAGGCAAAAGCTGGATCCACTCTATACCTCCTCCATTCAAGTCCACGGAGGACCCAGCTTTTACCTATGGATGTAGAGCAAGAAGAAGAAAGGAGGAAAGTAAAGAAATAAATGGAAAGGAAGCCCTGGAAATGGAGTTAAGGGAACAGATAGAGAGCAGCAGAATCAGAGACTGGGATCAACATGATCAGAAAAACAAAGTCACCAGACAACAAAGGTAGAAAAAAATCATTTTATTTTTATTTTAGTATTTGGAATATGTCCAATTTGAGAATTTATATCTGCTGTCTTATTTTGCACTGGGTATACTAGAGCGGTAACAGCTTACAGAAATTATTTATAATGAAAAAAATTCACAAGTTATTGTTTTCTCCTATACTGGTATAGTATTTTCAATGATATTTCTTATATGCGCCATGGCTGGTATAAGGGGTGTGGCCACTGTAGATGTGGCTACAATAAGGGCGGAGCCATAGATGATGACCCCGTCCATAATGAGTACCGGTACCTTTTTTCCTACAAAAAAAAGCACTGATTATAGAGAATGCTGATTTAACACAGTGGTCAGTTAATATTGTCTGAAGTAATTGAAATGAGCGGGAGGAAGGAGAGGGTAGGTGGTAAATTAGGAAAAAAATCTATTGAAGAAACTGATTTCAGTCTGAAGGTCAGAGATTCTATTGGGGGGAGTGAGAGCATGGCTGAAAATCTGTCAAAGAAGTTGTGTAGAATAAATTATGGCTATGCTCCCACCTCGGTGGTGGTCTGTGTTACAGAAAGAATAGGAGTATCCTTGGGATATGGCTTGTTTAATACTGTATATGCTAAGTCTGCATTTGTGAGCCATGGCTTGGTAAGGCAAAAGATATGCAACTTGTTAGTATAAATCAAGTCCTTGAAGAGATGATGTTTATCAAGTACTGAGTGTACATTGAGAAGGCCTATTCTGTAAGGGGTGGCAGTAGTAAGAGGTATGTCAGTGGGGGATGAGTGTATAATTGGGACATAAGTAAGATTTCTTATCTGTGTCTGGTAGGAGTAAAACTGGGATATACTAAGCAAAACATACTGAGGAGAAAATGGATAGGGACAAAAAAGGGCTCTTAAAGAAGTGTTCCATGGTGCACCACTAAGGGACTTCATTTGTGGAAAAGTACCAGTGACATCACTTCTGGACGTACAGGCAATCAGTAGGGGAAAGGGCCACATTTGTGGCATCCAGGAGAGTACCAAGAGGAGCCTGAAAGATACAGCACAGCAGATATCAGCAACAAACAGCATCAAAAGTAGCAGCTCAGCAGGTAGAATAGCATGCACCATTAGGGGACTCCAATATGTCAAAAAGTACCAGTGACGTCACTTCCAAGAGTACGGGAGATCAGCAGGGGGAAGGGCTGTGTTTGTGGTAGCCAGGAGAACACTGAGAATAGCCTGACACAAACAGCATCAAAAGCAGCAGTTCAGCAGGTAGAATGCCTCCAGCCACCGAAACTTGCAATCCCCAAGTTTGTGCATGAACTGATCATACTTGGGGAGTGACAGAATCGGTGGCTGGAGGCACCCCACTGACTTCCTCACTCCTGAGGCAATACAAGGAAGCCCCATTTTACTGTTGGGGCTTTAGCAAAGGTATATACCTAATGTGGGGGGAAGGGGAGAGGGAGGGAGAGGAAAAGTGTGGCTTCCCAGTCCATCCCTGTGCCCCTGCAATGGCTATGCCCCACCTTTAATTGCAAGATTAATCACACAATTAAAACTTTTAATAAAAAAAATATATATATATAAACAGCAAGTGACCGACTCACCTGCAAATACACAGTAGAGTCACTCAGAACGCTTAGAGTGTAGAAGTCCAAGCCCCGCCTCCACCAGCATTAAAGCCCAATAGGGAGGAGGGCTTGAACATGGGCGTGGAAATCGAAGGAGGAGGGAGCAGGGAGGGAAGGAGGGGGCGGAACTGAGGAAAACATGCTGGGGGGAGGGCAGGGGAGAGAGCAGGGTTGGTGGACCTGGGGGGGGGGGGGGGGGGCCATAGGAAAACAAAAAACTAGCCCGTTGTACGGGCTTAACGGCTAGTATATATATATTTGAACAATAGATTTGCTTTTACAAACTAGGCATCAAGTAGGCATTTTTTCCAGGAAATTTTATGAGTCCTGTAAAAAGAAAACCTAATAATGATTAATCTCCTTTATGTTGAAGTTGTCTTTATGCAGAGTATCACCACCCTGTCACAATACGTTTTTAAGGAAGAATAAAAGTTCCAATTTTACTTTCATCCTTTAGCTTATATGCAGATTTTTTCCCTACAAACAACAAGAACAAAATAAAAAAACAGGAAGATGGAGTCTAATATTCTAATAACAACAATTGCAGCTGAGAAAACCCCAAATATGGTCCCATGATCCAAGAAAAGAATCTACAGCCAAGCAACCAAGAAGGTTTTTTTTTCATAATTGCTTTTCCTATAAATACATTTTTAATTTGGAAATAACTCATACATGTTGCTATCTAGTGTATCTACTTTATTACAGTGAAACCTCAAAACTCTATTTATGCATGCATATAATATGCATTTTTATAAATTACAAGATAATTATAAGAAAGCACACAATGAGATTGTAGTTATATTTCATTCAATACTAGAACAATGAGTTATCATCATTTCTCAATCTTGCTAATGTCCCAGCAGCACAACACTCAGTTTTTTGTACCTACTATTTTTTTTGTTCCAATATTTTTGTATTTATTTTGTAAGAGAAACAACAAAACCAAAATAATAATATTAAACAAATAACTAAACAAGTTAATGAGAAAACTGTAACTAAGCATCAATATACATGTCTGAGGGCATAAATAAACATTAATAATTGTTACATCATAAGAGTCACAGCGTAAATACGTGTATTTCAATTTTGCAAAAGAGCATTGTGCAGTTGGTCTTGTAAAGGAGCCCATATTTTTTTTTTATATTTAAGAAGTGAATTAAATTTTTCAGCAGCTGCATATTCATATTTAGCTAATAAACACAACGAGTTCCACCATGTTAAGAAAGTTACTTTAGATAAGTCTTTCTAGCAGAAAAAAGCGTTCTTAAAGCCAGTTGAAGAAGTATGTCCAATAACTGTGCTTGATATTTGTCCAGCGGTGATTGTATTGCCAAGGAGCCTAGGATGGCTATCATGTAGGAAAAAGAATTTGAAATATTTAATATAGATGATGTGATAGTATTCCATACTGAGCACCAGTACTCTTGTATATATGATCATGAGTAAATAATGTGTTTAAGAGTTCCAGTGCTCATATCACATGTCCAGCATTTATCCATGTGGTTTTTTTTGTAGTTTTGTTTATCGTGGCAAGTTTAGATGGTGTCCAAAATGCTTTGTGCGCCAGAAAAAATATGGATTGTGAGGTAGATGCTGATTTGGTGGTATGTGTAGACTTATGCCCAAATTTTTGCCACTCTTGTTCATCTAGTTGGAGATTTAAGTCATATTTCCATGACTGCATAGTACTAATAGGTGAACTATATTTAGCCTGTTGAATTATTTTGTACCATTTAGAGGCAGCTTTTTTGGAGGACATTAGAGTTCTGCATAATTACCAACAATTAGGAGAATCAATGGGTAGCTTATTTATGTTCAAAGCTGCAGACACACAATGCATAATCTGTAACCATTGATAGTAGCAGGTATTGGGAAGTCCATATTTCAGGCAGAGCTGAGAGAAGGGTATCCATGAATGGTCCTTGATAACATCATCTAATGACCAGATGCCAGCTTTTCCCAAACAGTCCAGTTTATACAAGTTTTATTAATTTTGAAAGTTGAATTGTTCTAGTTGGGGATGTATATAGAATTCTTTAGGGGATTTTTTACAACTGAGTCAATTTTTTTGAATACAATTTTTAGAGTCACAAACAGAATGTTATTAGAAATCTTATCTTGTTGAGACCAGGGAAAATATTGTAAGGGAGTGTCTGACTGCTTATTAGCTTCTATATGAAATCAAGAGGGAGAGTTAAATTGTTCCTTGTCAGGCATAAATAGTGAGTTTTGTTTCAATAGAAAAGATATATGATAGTCATAGAAGCTTGGAAAATCTACACCTCCATTCATAGGACAAGCCTTCAATTTCTTAGTGGATATTCTAGGTGTTTTATTGGCTCATAAGAATTGAATTAGTTTTGCTTCGATTTTTTTGTAAATTGTTGATTTTAATAAGACTGGCAACATACTAAGTATGTAATTGATTTTTGGTACAATCATCATTTTATAGTTTCCAGGTGTCCCCACCAATTCAGCCTTAGTGGAGACCATTTGTGAGTTAAAGAGTCAACAATTTTAATCATATTAGTGGAATTATAGTTAAGAGTGTCTTCCATTGTAGGCATTGGGGTAGTTTGGGGGGGCAAGGGGGGAATTGCCCCCCAAACGCAGGGCTGGCACAATGCTGCAGGCAGCTCTTTCTATCCTCAGCTCCTGGACAGGCTTCCTCTCCGCTCCTTCCTGCCCCCCCCCCCACGTGCGTGTTTAAACCTTTTATTTTCCTCGCAGCGACGGCAGTGAAGCACATAACACAGCGGGCTCACCTCCAGCCTTTCCCTTTCCTCACTCAGTGTCCCGCCTTCTTGCGATGGGGTCAGCTTCTTATTGACCTGGTGCCTGCTTTATTTTTAATAGGATTGCGTATTTGTTTGAAATGTCAATGATACTTCCCACATCAGTTCATGTCATTTTTAGCCTGAAACAGGATAAAAAAGCAAAAAAATTGTGTTGCACATAATGCACACTCTAGAAAAATTGCACTCTCTGCAAAATAAACACCCACTTTGCCTTTCAGCCAAGGCAATCTGTTATAAATTACCCTTTACACATATTGCTCAGCAGCTATATGTATGTTAAACTAGAGAGATCCTGGATTCTCTACAGGAAGTACTGTTCCAGCAGTTGGTAATTGAATTCACATGGGATGGGGCCAGTGGTGTGCTGGTAATTTTTTAACAACAGGATCTCTCCCCAATCTGGAATTTGGGGGGGGGGTGCATGGGGGGGAATGCAGGGGGTTCAGGGGTGGTGCGGGGATGGACTGGGGTGGGGCAATGCATTACTATCTCTCTCCTTCCCCCTCATATGAGAACTCCCATTAAACCATAAGACCTCCATTAAACAAATCTTTATAGCCCAAATCAAATGCCATGTTCATAATTAACTTTGTATGAACTTGGCTGCTAATAATATGCTGAACTAGACAATGTTGGTACATTTAGACTGACTCTGGACAGTTCTGCTGAAGGAAATCCTTCTCTCATTAATCAATATCTTCTCTGTGAAATAGTAGTAATAAAAAAAGGGCAAGTGCATTTTATAATATACTACTGCATTCCACAAAGCAAAAGGAGCAAGTTCCTACATGCCATCTTTTTTTCTTTCTGTAAGCACAGGAAAAAAAAAAGATTTTAAATGCTCCCAGGTTCCAATCTAATTCATGTTTAATGTGGGATAAAATGCCATAAATAAGTAAACAAATAGATAGAGAGAAACTCTGAATTTTGAGCATTACATGATGTCTGTTTTAGTGGACCTTTACCAGGAGAAAAAGAAAATCTCTGCACCAATATAACACACACAAAAAAAAATCTCTGCATGAATATAACACATGCTAGGTTGTCCCTATAACCAGCCCCTCCAAATGACACACTGATTACGATGTATGAAAAATTATTCCGTTATTATACTTTCTCTTTGTACATCCCTATTCACAAGACGGCATGTTTGAAAACATAAGTGAGATTAAATAAAATTAAACAATAAGGAGCACCTACCTATTCAGACCTCTTGCTTTCCCGGTCCCCCGAGCTGTAGGGTACCGGCACATACCTGAACTAAAGCCACCCTGGTGGTCTAGTGGATTCTTCAGGGAAGGAAAGATCCCCAGTCTTTCCTGCGCGCTGCCGGTGCTGACCTCCTTCCCAGTCCCCCGAGCAACAGAGTGACCTCCCGGCACATGCCTGAAGCCACCCTGGTGGTCTAGTGGAGTCTTCAGGGCAGGAAAGATCCCCAGTCTTTACTGCCTGCTGCCGGCGCTGACCCTCCTGCAGCCAAATCTTCTTTAAAATGGCTGCTGAGACATACAACTGCGGCCTCGCAAGACTTCAGCTGAAGTCTCGTGAGGCCGCTGCTGGAAGTCTCGGTAGCCATTTTTAAATAGTGATGTGGCAGCAAGATGATCAGTGCCAGCAGCAGGCGGGAAAGACTAGGGATCTTTCCTGCCCCCATAACTCCACTAGACTACCAGGGTGGCTTCAGCGAGGTATGTTCCGGGACCGCAGCAGCTCAGAGGAGGAGAGGCAAACAGGGAGCAGGAGGGAGTCCTGATGTGCTACAGGGAGCAGCTCTGCTGCATTTAACAACCGGCTCACAAAATCTTTAAAAAACTTAACAACTGGCTCTTGTGAGCCAGTGCAAGCTGACTCCAGCACACCACTGGGTGGGGCCATACTGGACCAGGTGTTCACAAATGGAGAGAGTGTTTCTAATGTTATAGTGGGTGTATTTTGCAGCATTACATCCAGTAATCACCAATATTAAGTCATGCATGGAGAGGGTTTAATTGAAGGTGAAGGTTCAAGACTTTAAAAAGAAATAACTTTAAAAAGATGAGGAATACCTTAAAGAGTGATCTGGATGGGAACAGCTGGGAGAAGTAGAAAAGAAGTGGGCAAAACTAAAAGGTGCTATTTCAAGTGCAACAAACTTTTTTCTTAGGAAAATAAAACAGTAAGAGGAAAAAGAGACCACTTTGGTTCTCAAAATTAGTAGCTGAAACAGTAAGTGAAAAGAGGTTAGCCTTCATAAACTACGAGAGTTCTCAGAAAGAGGAAGACAGGCAGCAATATCTGGAAAAACTAAGACAAGCAGGTAAACCAGTAAGGAAAGCAAAGATTCAAATAAAAGAAAACATAGCCACAATAAATATTTATGCAAATCTCTCTCATAAATATTCATAAGTGCATAAGTACTGCCACACTGGGACAAACCAAAGGTCCATCAAGTCCAGCATCCTGTTTCCAACAGTGGTCAATCCAGGTCACAAATACCTGGCAATAAATTTTATGCTGCTTATCTCGGAAATAGCAGTAGATTTTTCCCAAGTCAGTTTAATAATGGTCTATGGACTTTTCCTTTAGGAAGCCATCCAGACCTTTTTTAAACCCCGCTAAGCTAACCACCTTTACCACATTCTCTGGCAATAAATTCCAGAGTTTAATTACATGTTGAGTGAAGAAAGAATTTCTCTGATTCGTTTTAAATTCACTGCTTTGTAGCTTCATCGCATGCCCCCTAGTCCTAGTATTTTTGGAAAGAGTAAACAAACGATTCACGTCTACCTGTTGCACTCCACTCATTATTTTATAGACCTTTATCATATTTCCCCTCACTTGTCTTTTCTCCAAACTGAAGAGCCCTAGACGCTTCAGCCTTTCTTCATATGGAAGTCGTCCCATCCCCTTTATCATTTTCATCGCCCTTCTCTGCACCTCTTCTAATTCCACTATATCTTTTTTGAGATGCGGCGACCAGAATTGAACACAATATTCGAGGTGTGGTCGCACCATGGACTGATACAAAGGCATTATAACATCCTCACTTTTGTTTTCCATTCCTTTCCTAATAATTCCTAACATTCTATTTGCTTTCATAGCTGCCGCAGCACACTGAGCAGAGAGTTTCAACTTATAATCAACAACGACGCCGCAATCCCTTTCTTGGTTGGTGACTCCTAACGTGGAACCTTGCATTACATAGCTATAATTCAGGTTCCTCTTTCCCACATGCATCACTTTGCACTTGTTCACATATCATTAAAAATATTTAAATAACAATAAAAAGTATGGCATAGTATACAACTTACAATGTCAACACAATACGTAATAGAGCATTTTAATTGACAGTGAAGGGTAAAGCAAAAATGGAACATATAGATAGGTAAGAGAGTAAGAAGAGTTAGAAAGTAAGATGATTAATTTAAAGAAAGTTGCACATGCAGTTAGAGATGGTTTAATATTATCTGAGCTAGGATAGGATTGGATAAACATGTCCTGCTACAGTATGTGTAGCCCATGTCACTCCTTGTGTGTGTGAGTGAGACAAACAAGTTAGTTACTTCTTCCATTAAAGGCCTGGTTGAAGAGCCAAGTTTTCACCTGCTTCCTGAAGTAGAGATAGTCTTGTGGTAAACGGAGCCTTTCAGGCAGTGCTTTCCAGAGTGTGGGGGCTACTCCGGAGAAGGCTCACTTGTGGATATCAGATCGTGCAATGTCTTTTGGAGAGGGTGTGGTTAGCGATAGTCCTTGAGGACCTTAGTGTCCTTGGTAGTGTGTAGAGGACCATCTTACTCTTCAGGTACTCAGGGCAATTTCCTTTGAGGGCCTTGAAGATCAGACATAGTTTTAAATTTAGCACTGTATTGCTAAATGAAGTTTTTGCAAAAATGCTGTGATGTGGTCACGTCACTTGCAACCTTCCATGAATCTTGCTGCTGCATTCTGAATCAACTGGAGCTGGTGCAAGCCCTTTGTAGTCAGACCATTGTATAGTGCATTGCAGTAATCCAGTCTTGATGTTATCATGGCGTGCACGGCTAGGATAAGATTTACCTTCTCAATGTAAGGAGAGAGGCTGTTGCAAATAGTAGAAGCAGCCCTTGAAGGTTGCTTGAATTTGGGGAATCAGAGTAAGTGTTGAATCTAACTGTATTCCAACGTTCCTGACTTGTAATTTGAGGGGAGTTTGTACTTCACAAATGGGATTTTGATGTCCGGTATGTATCCACTTGTGTTAGGGACCCAGAGAAGCTCAGTTTTACTTGGGTTCAGGCAAAGTTTGTTGTGTTTAGCCCATTCTTGAATTGATGTTAGACATAAGTACATAAGCACCGCCATACTGGGAAAGACCAAGGGTCCATCAAGCCCAGCATCCTGTCTCCTACAGCGGCCAATCCAGGCTTCAAAAACCCGGCAACCCCCCCCCCCCCAAAAAAAAAAAAAAAATAATAATAATAATGTTCAATGGACTTTTCCCTCAGGAATCTGTCCAAACCCCCTTTAAATTCCGTAAGGCCAGCTGCTGTTACTACATTCTCCGGCAACGAGTTCCAGAGTCTAACTACACGCTGAGTAAAGAAAAACTTTCTCCTATTTGTTTTAAATCTACCATATTCTAGCTTCATCTTGTGTCCCCTGGTTTTGTTGTTGTTTGAAAGTGTAAACAATCGCTTCACATCTGTCCGCTCTGATCCGCTCATTATCTTGTAGACTTCTATCATATCACCCCTCAGCCACCTTTTCTCCAAGCTCAAGAGCCCTAACCTTCTCAGCCTTTCCTCATAGGGAAGTCGTTCCATTCCCTTTATTATTTTCGTCGCCCTTCTCTGCACCTTTTCCAATTCCTTTATATCTTTTTTGAGATGCGGCGACCAGAACTGGACACAATACTCGAGGTGCGGTCGCACCATGGAACGATACAATGGCATTATAACATCCTCGTGTTTGTTTTCCATCCCTTTCCTAATAATACTCAACATTCTGTGCGCTTTCTTAGGTAATCAGTTTATTCAAGGCTGTGGGTAAGTCAGGTTCAATGGGTATGATTAGCTGCACATTATCCGCATAGATGTAGAACTGAGAATTAACCGGCTATGGGTTATCACATAAAGATAGGACTAACTTTTATGCCATCCTATTTATGCTCTTAACCTGGCTAGTTAAGTGCTGAATATTGACATTTAAATGATAAATTGCTGACTCTGCCAGAAGAACGTCCCCAGTTTACATGCACATATACTTGTGTTCTAAACATTTTTACACACAATGGGCTACATTCTATATATGGCACCTAAAATATCGGCGCTGAAGAAAACTGCAGTTAGCACTATTTTATATACCTCGCCTAACATTTAGGTGCAGGCATTTACACCATCTAAAACCTGCTGTAAATGCATATGTTGTATTTCGGCATGGATTGGGCATATTCTGTAACTGTGCTTAAATGTTTGGAATGCCTATACCTCACCCATGGCCACACCTCTTTTGAGATTTGCGTAGTCCGATTTATAGGCATCGCTTTAGAGAGTTATGCACATAAATCTTAATAAGTGCCAATTAGTACTGACAATTGCTTGTTAACATTCAATTATCAGCGCCGATTGGCTTGTTAACCAATTAAGTTCTGTGTGCAAATTGGCTATGCATGCTTTGTGCGCAGAACTTTAGTTGCCGTTTATAGAATCTGGGGGAATGGGTACATAAATATTAGCGCTCAGTTTATAGAATTTCCCTTCAAGTGTCTGTCCAGACTTTTGCAATTGCAAGGCCATTACTGTCTCCCAAATTTGTACCATAAATGGTAAATTAGCTAGAGGTTGGAAACTACAACATACAGGTGTATTCAATGATAAAGCTTGTGAAATAGAATTCAAAATGATTAGTCTCAGTTGTTGTCGGAGCAGAAATATTGTTACTGAAAAAGTTTGAAATATTTTAAGATGAGGGAAGTGAAGCTGAGTCATCAGTAGGGGATGGTGTCACAGTCAGTGTTTTTAAAGTCTGAAACTGTACTGCAGTGTTAGACGCTCTAACAATTCTATTAGCATATTATGTTTTCTTAGCAGAAAGTAAAGCTAATTTATAGGACCGAGCTGTGTCTTTATAGTTTGTAAGAGAGTGAGGAGAGCTTTGCCATCACCAGATTCTCTTGTCCTGTCTTAGTTGCCTTTTTAACAGCTGTAGGTCTGAAGTATACCAAGGGTTTCTATAGATTTTGCAACTACTTTGTATGTGCATCGTGAGGGGAGCTAGGGTATCAAAAGATGTTTGAAGTGACGTGTTCCAAGTTTGAGCTTGATCTTCTAATGAAAGAGAACCAAATGTGTCCAGGTGTAACTGTGAACTGTGATCTTGCTAAGATCTCTAGTTTTAGGATGGTCTCCCATTGATATGTTGGGAGTGACAATTAGTGTAAACAAAAAACAGATAAGCGAATGATCTGACAAGGGAGTGGATGGAGGGAAATGGAGCACAGGCTTTTGGCAATGGGGGAAAGAAGAAAAGAATAAATCTAAAGTATGGCTGCCTACACTGTGTTTTGGGTAGCACTAAATCGAGAAGTAGGGAGAAGATATCTCGTGTAAGGTGGGGCTGAAGTATCATCAAGGTGAAAATTATAATCACCTAATATGATAAGAAGTGCTTTTTTTGTGCCGGTACAGGTACAGGCACCTTTTTTTCCAAGGGCTGGCTCACCTGCATGCCCTTAGCTCCCTGACAGCGCTGCTTTCTGTTCCTGCCGCCCTGCATTTAAATCTTTTATTTTTTTTACCTGAAGTCGCAGCGCCAGCGGCTACATTAGTGAAAGCAGCAGGCTCGCCTCCTCCAACCTTCCCTTCCCTCTCAATGTCCCACTGCTATCCTCTGATGTAGTTTCCTGTTTCCATGAGGGCAGGACATTAAGAGGGAAAGGAAGGCTGGAGGAGGCAAGCCTACTGCTTTCACTAACACCGTCACCAGCACTGTGACTTCAGGTAAAACAATAAATGATTTAAATGCAGGGTGGCAGGAACAGAAAGCAGGGCTGTCGGGGAGCTATGGGCGGGCAGGTGGGACTGGGGTTGGAACTGGAACTCAACGGAGGCTGAAAAGGGGCACAGGTGGAGGCTGGGGTGAGTCACTGGACATGGATGGGAGGGGAGGATAGGGGGCAAAGGAGAATCACTGGACATGGAGGGGAGGGCAAAGGAGACTTGCTGGACATGGATAGGAGGTCAGGGGAGAGAGGAGAAATCACTGGACATGGATGGTTAGGGGAGGGCAGAGGAGAATCGCTGGACAAGGAGGGGAGGGCAGGGGAGAAAGGAGAATCGTTGGACATGGTTGAGAGGGGAGGATAGGGGCAAAGGAGAAACACTGGACATGGATGGGAGGGGAGGGCAGGGGAGAGAGCAGAGTTGCTGGACATGGACGGATGGAGGGGAGGGCAGGAGAAATGCTGGACATGGACGGAGGAGAGGGAAGACAGGAAGGAGATGCACAACGATGGAGGGGAGAGAGGAGAAATGCTGGACATGGATAGAGGGAAGGGCAGGGAAGAGAGGAGAAATGTTGGCGGGAAGGAAAGACAGAGGAAGGAGATGCACATGGTTGGAGGGGAAGGGAGAGAGGAGAAATACTGGACATGGATGGAGGGAAGAGAAGACAGAGGAAGTAGATGCACATGGATGGAGTGGAGGGGGAGAAGAGAAATTTTGGACATGGATGGAGGGGAGGGGAGAGAGTTGAAATGCTGGACATGGATGGGAGGGAAGAGAGAGGAAGTGAGATGAACATGGATGGAGAGGAGGAGAGAGGAGAAATGCTGGACATGGATGGAGGGGGAGAGGAAAAGTGCTGGACATGGATGGAAAGAGGAAGGAGATGCATACTGACGCGATGAGGGAAAAGGAAAAGAGAAGAAAAACTGCATATGGATGGATAAAATAGGCAAAAGCTGGATCCACTCTATACCTCCTCCATTCAAGTCCACGGAGGACCCAGCTTTTACCTATGGATGTAGAGCAAGAAGAAGAAAGGAGGAAAGTAAAGAAATAAATGGAAAGGAAGCCCTGGAAATGGAGTTAAGGGAACAGATAGAGAGCAGCAGAATCAGAGACTGGGATCAACATGATCAGAAAAACAAAGTCACCAGACAACAAAGGTAGAAAAAAATCATTTTATTTTTATTTTAGTATTTGGAATATGTCCAATTTGAGAATTTATATCTGCTGTCTTATTTTGCACTGGGTATACTAGAGCGGTAACAGCTTACAGAAATTATTTATAATGAAAAAAATTCACAAGTTATTGTTTTCTCCTATACTGGTATAGTATTTTCAATGATATTTCTTATATGCGCCATGGCTGGTATAAGGGGTGTGGCCACTGTAGATGTGGCTACAATAAGGGCGGAGCCATAGATGATGACCCCGTCCATAATGAGTACCGGTACCTTTTTTCCTACAAAAAAAAGCACTGATTATAGAGAATGCTGATTTAACACAGTGGTCAGTTAATATTGTCTGAAGTAATTGAAATGAGCGGGAGGAAGGAGAGGGTAGGTGGTAAATTAGGAAAAAATCTATTGAAGAAACTGATTTCAGTCTGAAGGTCAGAGATTCTATTGGGGGGAGTGAGAGCATGGCTGAAAATCTGTCAAAGAAGTTGTGTAGAATAAATTATGGCTATGCTCCCACCTCGGTGGTGGTCTGTGTTACAGAAAGAATAGGAGTATCCTTGGGATATGGCTTGTTTAATACTGTATATGCTAAGTCTGCATTTGTGAGCCATGGCTTGGTAAGGCAAAAGATATGCAACTTGTTAGTATAAATCAAGTCCTTGAAGAGATGATGTTTATCAAGTACTGAGTGTACATTGAGAAGGCCTATTCTGTAAGGGGTGGCAGTAGTAAGAGGTATGTCAGTGGGGGATGAGTGTATAATTGGGACATAAGTAAGATTTCTTATCTGTGTCTGGTAGGAGTAAAAACTGGGATATACTAAGCAAAACATACTGAGGAGAAAATGGATAGGGACAAAAAAGGGCTCTTAAAGAAGTGTTCCATGGTGCACCACTAAGGGACTTCATTTGTGGAAAAGTACCAGTGACATCACTTCTGGACGTACAGGCAATCAGTAGGGGAAAGGGCCACATTTGTGGCATCCAGGAGAGTACCAAGAGGAGCCTGAAAGATACAGCACAGCAGATATCAGCAACAAACAGCATCAAAAGTAGCAGCTCAGCAGGTAGAATAGCATGCACCATTAGGGGACTCCAATATGTCAAAAGTACCAGTGACGTCACTTCCAAGAGTACGGGAGATCAGCAGGGGGAAGGGCTGTGTTTGTGGTAGCCAGGAGAACACTGAGAATAGCCTGACACAAACAGCATCAAAAGCAGCAGTTCAGCAGGTAGAATGCCTCCAGCCACCGAAACTTGCAATCCCCAAGTTTGTGCATGAACTGATCATACTTGGGGAGTGACAGAATCGGTGGCTGGAGGCACCCCACTGACTTCCTCACTCCTGAGGCAATACAAGGAAGCCCCATTTTACTGTTGGGGCTTTAGCAAAGGTATATACCTAATGTGGGGGGAAGGGGAGAGGGAGGGAGAGGAAAAGTGTGGCTTCCCAGTCCATCCCTGTGCCCCTGCAATGGCTATGCCCCACCTTTAATTGCAAGATTAATCACACAATTAAAACTTTTAATAAAAAAAAATATATATATATAAACAGCAAGTGACCGACTCACCTGCAAATACACAGTAGAGTCACTCAGAACGCTTAGAGTGTAGAAGTCCAAGCCCCGCCTCCACCAGCATTAAAGCCCAATAGGGAGGAGGGCTTGAACATGGGCGTGGAAATCGAAGGAGGAGGGAGCAGGGAGGGAAGGAGGGGGCGGAACTGAGGAAAACATGCTGGGGGGAGGGCAGGGGAGAGAGCAGGGTTGGTGGACCTGGGGGGGGGGGGGGGGTGGCCATAGGAAAACAAAAAACTAGCCCGTTGTTACGGGCTTAACGGCTAGTATATATATATTTGAACAATAGATTTGCTTTTACAAACTAGGCATCAAGTAGGCATTTTTTCCAGGAAATTTTATGAGTCCTGTAAAAAGAAAACCTAATAATGATTAATCTCCTTTATGTTGAAGTTGTCTTTATGCAGAGTATCACCACCCTGTCACAATACGTTTTTAAGGAAGAATAAAAGTTCCAATTTTACTTTCATCCTTTAGCTTATATGCAGATTTTTTCCCTACAAACAACAAGAACAAAATAAAAAACAGGAAGATGGAGTCTAATATTCTAATAACAACAATTGCAGCTGAGAAAACCCCAATATGGTCCCATGATCCAAGAAAAGAATCTACAGCCAAGCAACCAAGAAGGTTTTTTTTTTCATAATTGCTTTTCCTATAAATACATTTTTAATTTGGAAATAACTCATACATGTTGCTATCTAGTGTATCTACTTTATTACAGTGAAACCTCAAAACTCTATTTATGCATGCATATAATATGCATTTTTATAAATTACAAGATAATTATAAGAAAAGCACACAATGAGATTGTAGTTATATTTCATTCAATTACTAGAACAATGAGTTATCATCATTTCTCAATCTTGCTAATGTCCCAGCAGCACAACACTCAGTTTTTTGTACCTACTATTTTTTTTGTTCCAATATTTTTGTATTTATTTTGTAAGAGAAACAACAAAACCAAAATAATAATATTAAACAAATAACTAAACAAGTTAATGAGAAAACTGTAACTAAGCATCAATATACATGTCTGAGGGCATAAATAAACATTAATAATTGTTACATCATAAGAGTCACAGCGTAAATACGTGTATTTCAATTTTGCAAAAGAGCATTGTGCAGTTGGTCTTGTAAAGGAGCCCATATTTTTTTTTTTATTTAAGAAGTGAATTAAATTTTTCAGCAGCTGCATATTCATATTTAGCTAATAAACACAACGAGTTCCACCATGTTAAGAAAGTTACTTTAGATAAGTCTTTCTAGCAGAAAAAAGCGTTCTTAAAGCCAGTTGAAGAAGTATGTCCAATAACTGTGCTTGATATTTGTCCAGCGGTGATTGTATTGCCAAGGAGCCTAGGATGGCTATCATGTAGGAAAAAGAATTTGAAATATTTAATATAGATGATGTGATAGTATTCCATACTGAGCACCAGTACTCTTGTATATATGATCATGAGTAAATAATGTGTTTAAGAGTTCCAGTGCTCATATCACATGTCCAGCATTTATCCATGTGGTTTTTTTTGTAGTTTTGTTTATCGTGGCAAGTTTAGATGGTGTCCAAAATGCTTTGTGCGCCAGAAAAAATATGGATTGTGAGGTAGATGCTGATTTGGTGGTATGTGTAGACTTATGCCCAAATTTTGCCACTCTTGTTCATCTAGTTGGAGATTTAAGTCATATTTCCATGACTGCATAGTACTAATAGGTGAACTATATTTAGCCTGTTGAATTATTTTGTACCATTTAGAGGCAGCTTTTTTGGAGGACATTAGAGTTCTGCATAATTACCAACAATTAGGAGAATCAATGGGTAGCTTATTTATGTTCAAAGCTGCAGACACACAATGCATAATCTGTAACCATTGATAGTAGCAGGTATTGGGAAGTCCATATTTCAGGCAGAGCTGAGAGAAGGGTATCCATGAATGGTCCTTGATAACATCATCTAATGACCAGATGCCAGCTTTTTCCCAAACAGTCCAGTTTATACAAGTTTTATTAATTTTGAAAGTTGAATTGTTCTAGTTGGGGATGTATATAGAATTCTTTAGGGGATTTTTTACAACTGAGTCAATTTTTTTGAATACAATTTTTAGAGTCACAAACAGAATGTTATTAGAAATCTTATCTTGTTGAGACCAGGGAAAATATTGTAAGGGAGTGTCTGACTGCTTATTAGCTTCTATATGAATCAAGAGGGAGAGTTAAATTGTTCCTTGTCAGGCATAAATAGTGAGTTTTGTTTCAATAGAAAAGATATATGATAGTCATAGAAGCTTGGAAAATCTACACCTCCATTCATAGGACAAGCCTTCAATTTCTTAGTGGATATTCTAGGTGTTTTATTGGCTCATAAGAATTGAATTAGTTTTGCTTCGATTTTTTTGTAAATTGTTGATTTTAATAAGACTGGCAACATACTAAGTATGTAATTGATTTTTGGTACAATCATCATTTTTATAGTTTCCAGGTGTCCCCACCAATTCAGCCTTAGTGGAGACCATTTGTGAGTTAAAGAGTCAACAATTTTAATCATATTAGTGGAATTATAGTTAAGAGTGTCTTCCATTGTAGGCATTGGGGTAGTTTGGGGGGGCAAGGGGGGAATTGCCCCCCAAACGCAGGGCTGGCACAATGCTGCAGGCAGCTCTTTCTATCCTCAGCTCCTGGACAGGCTTCCTCTCCGCTCCTTCCTGCCCCCCCCCCCACGTGCGTGTTTAAACCTTTTATTTTCCTCGCAGCGACGGCAGTGAAGCACATAACACAGCGGGCTCACCTCCAGCCTTTCCCTTTCCTCACTCAGTGTCCCGCCTTCTTGCGATGGGGTCAGCTTCTTATTGACCTGGTGCCTGCTTTATTTTTAATAGGATTGCGTATTTGTTTGAAATGTCAATGATACTTCCCACATCAGTTCATGTCATTTTTAGCCTGAAACAGGATAAAAAAGCAAAAAAATTTGTGTTGCACATAATGCACACTCTAGAAAAATTGCACTCTCTGCAAAATAAACACCCACTTTGCCTTTCAGCCAAGGCAATCTGTTATAAAATTACCCTTTACACATATTGCTCAGCAGCTATATGTATGTTAAACTAGAGAGATCCTGGATTCTCTACAGGAAGTACTGTTCCAGCAGTTGGTAATTGAATTCACATGGGATGGGGCCAGTGGTGTGCTGGTAATTTTTTAACAACAGGATCTCTCCCCAATCTGGAATTTGGGGGGGGGGTGCATGGGGGGGAATGCAGGGGGTTCAGGGGTGGGGCGGGGATGGACTGGGGTGGGGCAATGCATTACTATCTCTCTCCTTCCCCTCATATGAGAACTCCCATTAAACCATAAGACCTCCATTAAACAAATCTTTATAGCCCAAATCAAATGCCATGTTCATAATTAACTTTGTATGAACTTGGCTGCTAATAATATGCTGAACTAGACAATGTTGGTACATTTAGACTGACTCTGGACAGTTCTGCTGAAGGAAATCCTTCTCTCATTAATCAATATCTTCTCTGTGAAATAGTAGTAATAAAAAAAGGGCAAGTGCATTTTTATAATATACTACTGCATTCCACAAAGCAAAAGGAGCAAGTTCCTACATGCCATCTTTTTTTCTTTCTGTAAGCACAGGAAAAAAAAAAGATTTTAAATGCTCCCAGGTTCCAATCTAATTCATGTTTAATGTGGGATAAAATGCCATAAATAAGTAAACAAATAGATAGAGAGAAACTCTGAATTTTGAGCATTACATGATGTCTGTTTTAGTGGACCTTTACCAGGAGAAAAAGAAAATCTCTGCACCAATATAACACACACAAAAAAAAATCTCTGCATGAATATAACACATGCTAGGTTGTCCCTATAACCAGCCCCTCCAAATGACACACTGATTACGATGTATGAAAAATTATTCCGTTATTATACTTTCTCTTTGTACATCCCTATTCACAAGACGGCATGTTTGAAAACATAAGTGAGATTAAATAAATTAAACAATAAGGAGCACCTACCTATTCAGACCTCTGCTTTCCCGGTCCCCGAGCTGTAGGGTACCGGCACATACCTGAACTAAAGCCACCCTGGTGGTCTAGTGGATTCTTCAGGGAAGGAAAGATCCCCAGTCTTTCCTGCGCGCTGCCGGTGCTGACCTCCTTCCCAGTCCCCCGAGCAACAGAGTGACCTCCCGGCACATGCCTGAAGCCACCCTGGTGGTCTAGTGGAGTCTTCAGGGCAGGAAAGATCCCAGTCTTTACTGCCTGCTGCCGGCGCTGACCCTCCTGCAGCCAAATCTTCTTTAAAATGGCTGCTGAGACATACAACTGCGGCCTCGCAAGACTTCAGCTGAAGTCTCGTGAGGCCGCTGCTGGAAGTCTCGGTAGCCATTTTTAAATAGTGATGTGGCAGCAAGATGATCAGTGCCAGCAGCAGGCGGGAAAGACTAGGGATCTTTCCTGCCCCCATAACTCCACTAGACTACCAGGGTGGCTTCAGCGAGGTATGTTCCGGGACCGCAGCAGCTCAGAGGAGGAGAGGCAAACAGGGAGCAGGAGGGAGTCCTGATGTGCTACAGGGAGCAGCTCTGCTGCATTAACAACCGGCTCACAAAATCTTTAAAAAACCTTAACAACTGGCTCTTGTGAGCCAGTGCAAGCTGACTCCAGCACACCACTGGGTGGGGCCATACTGGACCAGGTGTTCACAAATGGAGAGAGTGTTTCTAATGTTATAGTGGGTGTATTTTGCAGCATTACATCCAGTAATCACCAATATTAAGTCATGCATGGAGAGGGTTTAATTGAAGGTGAAGGTTCAAGACTTTAAAAAGAAATAACTTTAAAAAGATGAGGAATACCTTAAAGAGTGATCTGGATGGGAACAGCTGGAGAAGTAGAAAAGAAGTGGGCAAAACTAAAAGGTGCTATTTCAAGTGCACAAACTTTTTTCTTAGGAAAATAAACAGTAAGAGGAAAAAGAGACCACTTTGGTTCTCAAAATTAGTAGCTGAAACAGTAAGTGAAAAGAGGTTAGCCTTCATAAACTACGAGAGTTCTCAGAAAGAGGAAGACAGGCAGCAATATCTGGAAAAAACTAAGACAAGCAGGTAAACCAGTAAGGAAAGCAAAGATTCAAATAAAAGAAAACATAGCCACAATAAATATTTATGCAAATCTCTCTCATAAATATTCATAAGTGCATAAGTACTGCCACACTGGGACAAACCAAAGGTCCATCAAGTCCAGCATCCTGTTTCCAACAGTGGTCAATCCAGGTCACAAATACCTGGCAATAAATTTTATGCTGCTTATCTCGGAAATAGCAGTAGATTTTTCCCAAGTCAGTTTAATAATGGTCTATGGACTTTTCCTTTAGGAAGCCATCCAGACCTTTTTTAAACCCCGCTAAGCTAACCACCTTTACCACATTCTCTGGCAATAAATTCCAGAGTTTAATTACATGTTGAGTGAAGAAAGAATTTCTCTGATTCGTTTTAAATTCACTGCTTTGTAGCTTCATCGCATGCCCCCTAGTCCTAGTATTTTTGGAAAGAGTAAACAAACGATTCACGTCTACCTGTTGCACTCCACTCATTATTTTATAGACCTTTATCATATTTCCCCTCACTTGTCTTTTCTCCAAACTGAAGAGCCCTAGACGCTTCAGCCTTTCTTCATATGGAAGTCGTCCCATCCCCTTTATCATTTCATCGCCCTTCTCTGCACCTCTTCTAATTCCACTATATCTTTTTTGAGATGCGGCGACCAGAATTGAACACAATATTCGAGGTTGGTCGCACCATGGACTGATACAAAGGCATTATAACATCCTCACTTTTGTTTTCCATTCCTTTCCTAATAATTCCTAACATTCTATTTGCTTTCATAGCTGCCGCAGCACACTGAGCAGAGAGTTTCAACTTATAATCAACAACGACGCCGCAATCCCTTTCTTGGTTGGTGACTCCTAACGTGGAACCTTGCATTACATAGCTATAATTCAGGTTCCTCTTTCCCACATGCATCACTTTGCACTTGTTCACATATCATTAAAATATTTAAATAACAATAAAATATGGCATAGTATACAACTTACAATGTCAACACAATACGTAATAGAGCATTTAATTGACAGTGAAGGGTAAAGCAAAAATGGAACATATAGATAGGT
>NW_021963457.1:0-95123 GCF_901765095.1 Microcaecilia unicolor | reverse complement strand
TCTGCATCAAATATTCTTGGGATTTGGAATTCTGCATGATCACATCCAGTTTTGGTCAATGCCTTTTGCTTTCTGCAAAGTAATGGGTGATAGTAGTGGCATTACTGCACAGAGAAGGCATCAGAAGCCACCCTGCTTGGATGACTGGCTCATTCAAGCAAGTTCCCAAGAGAAGAAAGCTAACAAGCAACATCAATGGTGCTACAGCTGCTTCAGTTTCTGGTGTGGGTAGTCGGCATCCCTAAAAGGAAGCTCATACTATCACAGTCTTTAGAGTATTTGGGAGCAAGGTTTGACACGGCTAGTTTTCCTTCCAAACCAAAGGATGTTAAGCTACAGTTCCAAATTCAAGACTTGCTGAAGTAGCAGTGTCCATGGACATGGGTTTATATGCACGTGTTAGGCTCAGTGAAAGGTGCCCATAGATGTTGTACCCTGGGCGTGTGCTAATGTGTGGCCTTTACAGGCTTCTTTTCTAAGTTGCTGGTCAATGCAGACACAGTCTTATGAAGTCAGACACTTCCTTAGAGGAAGCAGCATGAAGTGATGGCTCCTTGCACCCAATCTTCTACAGGGAGTGAGCCTTAAAGCCCTAGATTGGATGGTAGTCACCACAGACAACTAGAGACCTATAGGCTGGGGAGCCCATAGCCTGGTACAAGTAGTTCAGGGGAGATGGTCTCCAACCGAATCAGCTTGGTCCATCAATCTCCTGGAGCTGAGAGTGGTACAAAGTGAAGAGATCCTTCTACTTCATTCTTCACCACAGACCAATAAGGGTGTTTTCCAACAATGTGTCAGCCAGATGGTCTCCAAAAAGGCTTGGCATTCAATTCCTTAAGTTAAAGCTTGGGAATGGTTTCATGGAAGGGTAAAGGACTTTTTTTTTTTTTTTAAGAAAATGTACTACATCAGGATGAGCAGTTAAAAAGGATCAATTGTCTCACATCTCCATTATGATCCACTTGTCCAGATTGAAATGCTCTATGCGCTGGTCTCCTCCTTTTGAACCTTTAGAGAGAGAGAGTAATGCTTAAGATCATTTTCCTCCCAGCCATGTCTTCAGTTTATAGGGTTTCTGAATTTCAGGCACTCTCTTCTACAGAGATGCTGAGGGAAAGAAAATGTCACGTGCTGGAAAATTGCATTGAAACTTGGGAAAAGGTAGGCTTGGGGTTAAATAGGTAATTCCAGTGTCTTTTCTTTGTTACTCTGCTTATTTAGCAGTTTAGAGAATAGTTCAGCATTTAAAGTTGCTGTTTTAGAGAGTACCATACCTTCAGTTTAGAGCACAGCTAGTTGTTAAAGGAAGCCTCTGTTTAGCATAGCACAAGGATAGAAGTGATAGGCCCAGAATTCAAAAACTACACCTTTAGTAATCAAATAGCGTATCATAACCCACCCCCCCCACAAAAAAAATATATATATATCATTTTGGTTGCACCAGGAATTGTCACCAAAGGCAAGCTATATTTTTGTTTTATATAGATACTAGTAAAAAAGCCCCGTTTCTGATGCAAATGAAACGGGGGCTAGCAAGGTTTTCTTCTGTGTGCATTTGGGAGTGTGTGTGTCCCTGCCCTCTCTCCCCTCCCCTCTCTGAGTCCTTCATTGTTACAGAGAGAGCGATTTGATTTCCTGCTTTGCTGTTTTCCTTCACTGTTTGTGTTAGAGAGAGAGCGAGGGCGGGGCAGACACTCATGGGGAAACCGGATATCTCTCCCCCTTCACACTTCCGGCTGGAGGCTTCATAGAACGTTGGTGTTGCCTTTTATATATAGAGATATAGCTTGTCTTTGGTGACAATTCCTGGTGCAACCAAAATGATAAAGGGGATGGAACTCCTCTCATATGAGGAAAGACTAAAGAGGTTAGGGCTCTTCAGCTTGGAAAAAAGACGGATGAGGGGAAATATGATTGAGGTCTACAAAAAACTGAGTGCTGTAGTACGAGTACAATTAAATCGATTTTTTACTCGTTCCAAAAGTACAAAGCCTAGGGGGACACTCGAGGAAGTTACATGGAAATACTTTTAAAACAAATAGGAGGAAATATTTTTTCACTCAACAAATAGTTAAGCTCTGGAACTCTTTGACAGAGGATGTGGTAACAACGGTTAGTGTATCTAGGTTTAAAAAAGGTTTGGACAAATTCCTGGAGGAAAAGTCCATAGTCTGCTATTGAGAAAGACATCGGAAGCAACTGCTTGCCCTGAGATTTGTAGTATGGAGTGTTGCCATGATTTGGGTGACCTGGCTTGGCCACTGTTTGGAAAACAGGATACTGGGCTAGATGGACCACTGGTCTGACCCAGTATGGCTACTCTTATGTGGGGCACACTGCTCAAATTTCATGTGACTCCATCCTCTCTGTTTTTTGTTTTGTTTGGGCTTTTGACTGGATCCATGGGAACATAGCCGCCATCAAAGTGTCCGTACTGGACGACCTGCCGGTCGGGGGGAGGTTGAAAGTTTTTCACCAAAGGTGGCCTCTGATAACCTCCGACCAGTGGGTTCTCCAAATAGTGCGGTGCGGATACACCCTGAATTTGGCCTCTACTCCACCAAATTGCCCACCGGGAGCCCAATCCTTCTGCTCCCATCACAAGCAGGTACTTGCAGAGGAACTCTCCGCCCTTCTCAGCGCCAATGCGGTGGGGCCCGTACCACCCGTGCAGGAAGGGCAGGGATTCTATTCCAGGTACTTCCTTGTGGAAAAGAAAACAGGGGGGATGCGCCCCATCCTAGACCTGAGAGGCCTGAACAAATACCTGGTCAAAGAGAAGTTCAGGATGCTTTCCTTGGGCACCCTTCTACCAATGATTCAGAAAGACGATTGGCTATGTTCCCTGGATTTAAAGGACGCTTACACTCAAATCCCGATACTGCCAGCTCACAGACAGTATCTCGGATTCCATCTGGGGACACGGCACTTTCAGTATTGTGTGCTGCCCTTTGGGCTCGCCTCCGCCCCACGGGTGTTCATGAAGTGCCTCGTGGTGGTCGCGGAGTACCTACGCAAACTGGGAGTGCACGTGTTCCCGTATCTCGACGATTGGCTGGTCAAAAACACCTCGGAGGCAGGGGCTCTCCGGTCCATGCAGTGCACTATTCACCTCCTGGAGCTGCTGGGGTTTGTGATAAATTACCCAAAGTCCCATCTCCAGCCAGCCCAATCTTTGGAATTCATAGGAGCTCTGCTGAATTCACAGACGTCTCAAGCCTTTCTTCCCGAAGCAAGGGCGCAGAATCTCCTGTCCCTCGCTTCCAGGACCAGAGCGTCCTGGGCCATATGGCCTCTACAGTTCATGTGACTCCCATGGCTCGCCTTCACATGAGATCTGCTCAATGGACCCTAGCTTCTCAGTGGTGCCAAGCCACCGGGAATCTAGAAGATGTCATCCGCCTGTCCGTCAGTTGCCGCAATTCGCTGCACTGGTGGACCATTCGGACCAATTTGACTCTGGGACATCCATTCCAAATTCCGCAGCCCATGAAGGTGCTGACGACGGATGCATCTCGCCTGGGGTGGGGAGCTCATGTCGATGGGCTCCACACCCAGGGGCTGTGGTCCCTCCAGGAACAAGATCTTCAGATCAAACTCCTGGAGCTCCGAGCGGTCTGGAACGCACTGAAGGCCTTCAGAGATCGGCTGTCCTGCCAAATCATCCAAATTCGGACAGACAATCAGGTTGCAATGTATTACATCAACAAGCAGGGGGGCACCGGATCTCGCCCCCTGTGTCAGGAAGCCGTCGGGACATGGGTGGAAAAAATCACGCCAGCGAGGTCGAACTTCGCGATGGCACCTAAAACACCAAAAACAGGGGAAAAACCCGTATGGGCGGCCAAAATGGCCGCCTCACGAAAGAAAAAGGAAACTTATGGCGAAAAATAGAAAACTAAAGGATTTTTTAAAAACTTAACTTGAAGAAACAAAACAAAGAGAAGGGAAACCCGTCAAACTTCATGAAAAAACGCAAAAACATGGCGAAAGCACGAAGCGGGGCCTCTCTGGGGCACAGAACGACCAAAAAAGAGCCGTCCTGAACCGCGGAAAAAAAGAGACTGAAGCACGATCGCGATTCGGGCAGGAAGTCGGTCGTGCATGCGCGGTGCGCGTGTCCACGCGGGGACTAGCAAAACTTGTTGCTAGGAAGATCTTCCGATCCTGGGGCTGCCTTTGAACGTCACCCATAGGTGAGAACAAGCAGCCTGCTTGTCCTCGGAGAACAATTTTTACATCTTTCTGATCTCATAACAATATATTTGATTTGATTCCGTGAAACACAATTAAGTTGAGGTTGATTATAAGGGGTAAGGACTGCTGTCTGTGGTGGGCAGGGCAAGGAAAAACAAGGAGCAGCTGATATTGGGGCTCATTTTCAAAGCACTTAGTCATAAAATGTTCCATAGATTACTATGGGGCTCATTTTTGAAACAGATAAAGTTCCAAAAAGTGTCATAAAGCAGCATTTGGACGAATTTCTTCTCAAAACCTGTTTTGCAGAGGTTTATCTATGCAATTCGTCTGCAGTGCATCCAAATCACAAGAGGCAGGATTGGGGCATTCCAACACTTGGACGTTTTACAGCCATACTGGAACAAATCAAAGACGGCCAGGGCTACAATCTGTTTTGGTCTAGACTTGTTTTTAAAATGAATAAGGCACAAAAAGGTGGCCTGAATGATAAAATGACCACTGGAGGGATTAAGGCATGACCCCCTTACTCCCCCAGTGGTCACTGACTGACCCCCTCCCAAAGAAGTGATTTTAAAAAAGTAAATACCAGTCTCTATGACAGCTTCAGATGTCATGGCCAGTCCTATTAGAGCAGCATGCAGGTCCCTGGAATAATGTAGTAGTCAGTGCAGTGCACTGTATAGAAGACAACTCAGGCCCAAATCCCACTCTGTTACACTTGTGGTGGAAAGCATGAGCCGTCCTCCACTCACCAAAAACCTACTGCACCCACATATAGGTGACACCTGCAGCCATAAGGGCTATTGTAATGGTGTACAGTTGGATATAGTAGGTTTTTGGTGGGCTCAGCATACAATATGGTGAGATGTGTACTTTGGAGCTTTTATCTAAATTCCACTACAGTGCCCCCTAGGATGCGCCACTGCTCTCCTGGGTTGTCTCTGTGGCTAATCTACTAAGATTGCTGGCTTCTCCTACATCCCACTGAATTTATTTTTGACATTTTTCTCTTGTATGGTTTTTTTTTTTTTTTTTTGGCTTTTTTAAAGTGGATCAAAAAGATCCCACAGAGCACAAAAACATCTACAATGTGGCCATTTTCGGAAAAAAAAAAAAAAACAGACGTTTTACTGTTTCAAAAATGGCTATATTCGCTATTCGAATTTGGGACTTTAGAGTAAGACGTCCAAAGTCGGGCTTAGACGTCAAATCGAAAATGCCCCTCTATGTGTCTTTGTAAGTCTAGGTGCTTTGAAAATATGCCTCAATGACTTTGACATACAATTTCTTCAGTAAGTGGAGGAGGTGTTATCCACCTTCACCTGTGAGGCAGAGGTGATAATACTTCCTAACACAGAGGTGGGGAAACCAAGTAAAAGAAGAGGCACTACAGCAGGGGTGTCCAACCTTGGCCTTCGCCAGGTTGGGTTTCCAGGATACCTACAATGAATATGCATGAGATCTATTTGTGCATGCAAACAGATCTTATATACATATATTCATTGGGGAAAACCAGACTGCAACATTGTTTCTTTACATCGGTCACTTTCACCATGTCAAGGATACGAGATATGTGCTGTCAAGACATCAACCCAGAGAGCATTGGATTTCTGAAGACCTAAAGACAGAATCCTGTTTGGATGAAGTCATTAAATCAGTCTACACCAGTGGATCTCAATCCAGCACTCAGGACACATCCAACCAGGGCCGTGCCTAGGGTCTCTGGTGCCCCCATGCAGACTATCATTTGGTGCCTCCCCCCCCCCCCCCCCCCCCCCTGTGTGGCACAAGATGGCAAGGCTTACAAGCCTTTCTTGCTAAATACTTGATCGCAAATAATTTTTTATGATTTTTAACCGTGAAAATGATCGCTCACCACTTGCCACACTGACAGGAATTGTCAGCAATATTCTTAGAAAACAAATTGCTATACATTGCAAAATAAGATAGCAGATGTAAATTCTCAAAGTGGACATATTCCAAACACTAAAATGAAAATAAAATAATTTTTTCTACCTTTATTGTCTGGTGAGTTTGTTTTTCTATCCATATTGGTCCGAGTCTCTGATTCTGCTGCTCTCTATCTGTTCTCTTAACTCCGTTTCCAGGGCTTCCTTTCCATTTATTTCTTTACTTTCCTCCTTTCTTCTTCATTTCTTGCCCTACATCCATAAGTAAAAGCTGTGTCCTCCTCTGTGGAATTGACTGGAGGAGGTATAACATGGATCCGGCTTTTGCCTATTTTCTCCTCTCTTCCATTTCCCTCATCTCCATCCATGTGCATCTTCTTCTTTTTCCTTTCCTCACCTCCATCCATGTCCAGCACTTCTCCTCGCTCATCCCCTCCATCCATGTTCAGCATTTCTCCTCTCTCGTCCCTCCCCTGTATCCATATAAAGCAATAATTCTCTCTCCCCTCTCCTCCATCCAAGACCAGCATTTCTCCTCTCTCCCCGCCAACTCCTCCATCCATCCATGTCCAGAGAATCTCTCTCCCCTGCCCTCCCCTCTCATCCATGTCCAGCAATTCTCCTCTCTCCCCTGTCCTTCATGTCCAGCGAATCTCTCTTTGCTGACCTCCCCTCCATGTCCAGTATGTCTCCTCTGCCCCCTGCCCTCCCCTCTCATCCATGTCCAGCAATTCTCTCTTCCCTGCCCTCCTCTCCACTCCCCTCCATGTCCAGCATGGAGAGGGGAGGGCAGGGGAGGGAGGTGACATGCTGGACATGGAGGGGAGGGCAGGGGAGGGGAGAGAGAATTGCTGGACATGGAGGGAAGGGCAGGGGAGAGAGGAGAATCGTGACTTCAGGTAAAAGATTTTGGAGTGCGAGAGCAGGAACAGAAGGGAGCGGGCAAGTGAGCCGGACCTCAGGAAAAAGGTGCCGGTACACTGTACTGGCGTGTACCGGCACAAAAAAAAACACTGTATGTATCCGTCATTGATAAGTCTCTGACTTTAAAGTTTAGCAATTTCATTAAAGCAAAATGTATTTTCACATATCACAGACTTTTCCTATCCAAGGAGAATGTTTATATATATATATATTTATTTATTTATTTATTTATTTATTTATTGCACTTGTATCGCACATTTTCCCACCTTTTTGCAGGCTCAATGTGGCTTACAAAGAACTGTTATGGCATTGCCATACCAGGGTAAAGAATACAATTGGTGTTACAAAGAAGTCAAAGAAGACAAGAGGATCCGGTCAAGCAGTTATAGTCATGCAGTGTACGTTGTGTATATAAGTACATAAGTAATGCCACACTGGGAAAAGACCAAGGGTCCATCGAGCCCAGCATCCTGTCCACGACAGCGGCCAATCCAGGCCAAGGGCACCTGGCAAGCTTCCCAAACGTACAAACATTCTATACATGTTATTCCTGGAATTGTGGATTTTTCCCAAGTCCATTTAGTGGTGGTTTACGGACTTGTCCTTTAGGAAACCGTCTAACCCCTTTTTAAACTCTGCTAAGCTAACTGCCTTCACCACATTCTCCGGCAACAAATTCCAGAGTTTAATTACACGTTGGGTGAAGAAAAATGTTCTCCGATTTGTTTTAAATTTACTACACTGTAGTTTCATCGCATGCCCCCTAGCCCTAGTATTTTTGGAAAGCGTGAACAGACGCTTCACATCCACCTGTTCCACTCCACTCATTATTTTATATACCTCTATCATGTCTCCCCTCAGCCATCTCTTCTCCAAGCTGAAAAGCCCTAGCCTCCTTAGTCTTTCTTCATAGGGAAGTCGTCCCATCCCCGCTATCATTTTAGTTGCCCTTCGCTGCACCTTTTCCAAATCTGCTATATCTTTCTTGAGATGCGGCGACCAGAATTGAACACAATACTCAAGGTGCGGTCGCACTATGGAGCGATATAACGGCATTATAACATCCTCACACCTGTTTTCCATACCTTTCCTAATAATACCCAACATTCTATTCGCTTTCCTAGCTACAGTAGCACACTGAGCAGAAGGTTTCAGTGTACTATCGACGACGACACCCAGATCCCTTTCTTGGTCCGTAGCTCCTAACATGGAACCTTGCATGAAGTAGCTATAATTCGGGTTCTTTTTTTCCCACATGCATCACCTTGCACTTGCTCACATTAAACGTCATCTGCCATTTAGCCGCCTAGTCTCCCAGTCTCATAAGGTCCTTCTGTACTTTTTCACAATCCTGTCGCGAGTTAACGACTTTGAATAACTTTGTGTCATCAGCAAATTTAATTACCTCGCTAGTTACTCCCATCTCTAAATCATGTATAAATATATTAAAAAGCAGCGGTCCTAGCACAGACCCCTGAGGAACCCCACTAACTACCCTTCTCCATATGAAAGTTTAAAAATAAACCATGGACCCTCTCTTTATAGAAAACTATGGGGGTGAAAAATAAAAACAGAGACAACCAGGCCTGAAATACAAAATGTGAAATAATTGTTAAAAAATCAAGAGCACGTGGAAAAACGAACATGGCGTACAGTACTCTGTAACCACTCCCCGAGGAATAGTCTTCAAATGTTTCTGATATCCGTGACAGAGTTTGTTGAAACTATGATTTTATGGTCCTCCTGCCCAGAATGAACCACATAAAAGCCAGAAACTGTGCAATCTCTGCAGCACTGTTTCAGGTTTGGGCAGACCCAAGTGGGCCTTACAGTCATTGCCTTCTGTCATTCTCCATATCTCTCTCACCCAGACTAAGCAGTATATCATCTTTAACTACCAATAGGGTGAGCAGATGCCTTTCTGCCAGGTCATAAAGAACAGAAGCCAGCGCTGGATTCTTTTTTAAGTTCTTTCTCAAAGGCACTTTCTGCACAGTCATAAAAAGGTTAATAAATAAAAACAAACAAAATCCATAACCTAAAAACAAACACAAAAAAAGCACTGACTCTAAAGTTTAGCAATTTCATTAAAGCAAAATGTATTTTCACATATCACAAACTTTTCCTATCCAAGCAGAATGTTGCTGTAGCTATCTCAGGTTACCTGATAATTATGCACACATCATTGCAGTCATGCCCTCCTCTCAGTGTACATGCTCAGAAAAAAAAAAAAAACTTTGAACCACTTACAGATTTTAACAAACAATTACACTATTTATTTTTTATTTCTCCCCAGTCTCACTTGCATACCTCCCTCCAAACGTGTTCTCTTTAATTTGAATGTTGTTCAAGCTCACCCTGAATGTGGAGTTCTTCCCACACCAAAGACATATATAGCACTGGTTGTACTCTTTGAAGCGACTTTAGCAGAGCGTGTCTGCCTCAGTTAGCACTGCTGAGCTGCCTTCACTTTCTGATGCGGAGAGGGAAGGGCAGGGGAGAGAAGAGAGGAGAATCACAACTTCAGATAAAAGATTTTGCAAGTGAACGGACCTGGGCGGCGCCCCCCTGCGGTTCTTACCCCGCTTACCGTGTTGGCACGGCCCTGCATCCAACCAGTCAGGCTCCCAGGATCTGTATAACGAACATGCATGATCAGGTTTGCATACAGTGAAGGTAGTGCAATTTTATCTCATGCATATTCATTGTGGACAGCCCGAAAACCTGACTGGCAGGGTGTGCCCTAAGGACTGTGTTGAGAACATCTGGTCTACACTATTTCAACACACAAAGTAAACATGTGGACTAAAGCAGTCCCACCCAAACAAATCTGTTTTCTCAACTATTTTAATGGTAATTACAGAGATGAGGTATGTGCAAGTTACAATAGGAATGGATGAACCAGTTTTACACTGGCAGTCTTCCAACATGAGATGGACAAATGGCATGTAAATTTTACTAATAGGAGAAATACTGAAGCTGAAACATGAAAGACCCTACACCACCCCCCACCACTGCTGCCCCCAAACACTGCTTCCTTTCTCCCTCCCAGACCCACCTGTCTCCCCCCCCCCTCCACCGAGCCTACCATCAGTGCTGCAAGTCACATAATACACCAAGATGGGGTAGTCAAAAATCCAGAACTGGTTCAAAACCTCCAGCCTGGAAATGAGCCAACTTGACATCTCTGTAGTTCTCAATCCACTCAGGACATCAAGAGCACCAAAATCACAGTTTATTGGGACCCTACACGGTCCGTGTTTCGGCTACAAAGCCTTCCTCAGGGGTCAACAAATTGACGTGTATAGATTAAGCATTTGAACCTCTCAAAATGAGGAGCAATAAGCTACGTGGTGCTGCTCTTACCACTGTGGTTTCAGTACTGGTCTTTTGGACTTGGTTTTCTTCCACCCTTGTGTACTTTGCTTCTTTTGTTCCTGCCACCATGCTTAGATATTTATATACACCTTCCTGTTCAAGTTCCTTTATCTCACAGTGTTCAGTCAGAGATATTTTCAGTTTTGCTCAACTTTCACCTAAGGAAAGCAGCTTAGCACATTTGTCCATATTTTTCTCCAAGGTAGATTGTTTCATATTTTCTTAGATCAGATTTGCTGTGGAAACATTTATTACATTCCTATATGATTTTTCTCCAGTGTGGATTCTTTCATGAATTTTGAGGATACTTATTTGATTAAAGGTCTTACCACATTCAGAACATGTATATAGTTTTTATGGTTTTTATTCAGTGTGGATTTGTTTATGAATTCCGAGTTGACTTTTTTTGAAGCTTTTACCACATTCAGAACATTCCTATGGTTTTTCTCCAGTGTGGATTCTTTCATGTATTCTGAGTTGACTTTTTCTAGTGAAGCTTTTACCACATTCAGAACATTTTTGCAGTTTTTCACCAGTGTGGATTCTTTCATGAATTCTGAGGTTATTTTTATGATTAAAGTTTTTACCACATTCAGAACATTTAAATGGTTTTTCTATAATATGGATTCTTTCATGAATTCTGAGTCGATCTTTTCGATGGAAGCCTTTACCACATTCAGAACATTTAAATGGTTTTTCTATAATGTGGATTCCTTCATGAATTCCGAGTCGATCTTTTCGATGGAAGCCTTTACCACATTCAGAACATTTAAATGGTTTTTCTCCAGTGTGTATTCTTTCATGAATTCTGAATTTATCTTTTCGATGGAAGCTTTTACCACATTCAGAACATTTGTTTAGTTTTTCTCCAGAGTGGATTCGTTCATGAATTCTGAGGTTATCTTTTCGATTGAAGCTTTTACCACATTCAGAACATTTAAATGGTTTTTCTCCAATGTGGATTCTTTCATGAATTCTGAGTTTATCTTTTCGATTGAAGCTTTTACCACATTCAGAACATTTGTTTGGTTTTTCTCCAGTGTGGGTTCTTTCATGAATTCTGAGGTTACTTTCGTTGCTGATTCTTTGACTTTGTCTGAGATTTGGCCCGTTGGTGGAATTTCTCTCTTCTTCAATACATATATTCAAGCTCTCTCCTTTTGGGGTATTTTCTTGCAAGCTTACACTACTAATACCTCCGACACTATCAGCTGAAGGATCAGGGCTGTCTCTGGAGGGGTCTTTTTCTTTACATTCCTCCTTCTGTTCTCCATCGCACCCTTTCATTCTCTTATTCCCAAATCCATCATCTGCTGGATAAAAATGAAACTATGTACATAAATTATACAGCTATTTAGTAATATCCCATCATAAGTATTTAAAGTCACTTGCTGGTAGACAGGTGTAGGTGAGCAATGGCACATGAAGAGACATAAACAGACCATCCTGATCTCATCTGTTGGTTCTGGACATTTCATCCTCCCCTGCAGTCTCTGCAGTGATTCTCTTCACTCTGATTATATTCACTAACCAAAAACTCAATGTGAAAATTTAGAAATACTCCACAGCACATAGCAATGATTTTTTTGACATAGGAATTCCTTGCTCACCACTCTTGGTCACTGAAAGGAACTTCTTCCATTTTCAGGATCTCTACTGTGGGTTCAGTGGGCATAGGTGTCACTATGGGGGTGGAAATGCCCCTCCCCCTTGCAACCATAGTGAAAACTAGTGCCAAAGCTTCACATCTACTTACCTCCCTCCCCGCAGTCCCTCCAAACTTACAGAGTTTGCCAGCACTGCTGGCCCAGCAGCAATTACAAAAGACTCTCTCCAGCCAGCCCCAGGGTCCTTTCCTCTGTTGCAACTGCCGCATGGGAAGGATGCGGCAGAGGGAAAGCCTTGGAGCCACTGGAAGGAGTCTGTTGGAATCACTGCCAATAATGCCAGCAAACTCTGTAATTTTGTAGGGCTTGTGGGAAGGAAGGACAGACAGGGAAGTAAGATGATGCCAGACCCACAGGGGGAGGGGAGAAGCTACAATTGCATGTATGGAAGGAGAGGATAGGGAAAGGGGATGGCACTTGAGATACCACTTTTCTGTGGGTTACAAAGATGTTTACACATTATATTCAGATACTTATGCTGTACCTGGGGCAGTGGGGGTTAAGTGACATGCCAAGGGTTACAAGCAGCTGTAGTGGGGATTGAATTCAGTTCCCCAGATTCTCAGGCACTGCAGTAACTACTAGGCTACTCCTCCATTTTGAAGCTGCCCATGGATAGAAAGGAGGGAAAGGGAAGGGAGAGGGGGACATGGTGCCCATAGATGGAATGGAGAGGGGAGAAGCTGCACACGGATGGAAAGGAAGGGAAGGGAAAGAAGAGGGGGACATGCTGCCATATGGACAGGGGACATGCTGCACATGGATGCAGGGGAAGAGGAACATGCTACACATGGATAAAAGGAAACGGAGAGGAAAGGGGTACATGCTGCACATAGATGGAATGGAAAAGAAGGGAGCGGAGGGAAATGCTGCACATGGATTGAAGAGAGGGGAAGATTTGGAAGGAAGCAGAAAAATGGAAGAAAGCTAAAAGATCAGTGTTAAAGATGGATGTAGGGTCGGAAATGAAAAAGAAAGGATGTGAGAAAAGAAATAGCACATAAACAGGAGGTCCTGGAAACAGTTAAGCAGAGGTATGAAAAAAGAACCAGAGACTGGAAACAAGATGATTAGAAAAATACAATTGCCAGATTACAAAGATAGGGAAAATGATTTTATTTTCAGTTAGTGATAGAATTATGTCAGTTTTGAGAATTTACTTCTGCCAGCTTTATTTTGCACTCTACAGGAGGAAATGCATTTCTTTCTATTTGGTTTTGCACTGCATGCAAAATCTGGCATCTTGACTTTCAGTTTAAGTTTTGCCTACATTAGTACTTTTACCCCCCTGTTTACTAAGCCGCACAGCTTAGTAAATAGGGGGAAGGGGGTTAGTTTGTGGTTGCTTATCCTGTATTTGAACAGGGGATCTCTGTGTTCTGAGACCAGGATGGGGTGCTGTGGAAGAGTATGAGTGAGGAAGGAGATCCCAAGGGGTTCAGTGAGGGTTGAAACAGAGTAAATGTTGTCAAAGAGAGGAACAGTAGATGGGGTAGAAGGTAAGAGAGAGAGTGGCCTGGAGACAAATGAAGGATGGAGAGACAGGGATGGAGCTGGAGCTGATGAGGGGATGAAAAGCAGTGGAAAGTAGATGAGGGCTCAGAGGGTGAGTGCAGAGGCTAGAAATGGGGGACTAGAGAGTGGGTTAAAGACAGGGGGGGGAGAAAGACAGAGGGGGCAATGGAATTGCTGGAAAGAGGGTGAGAAGGAGATGAGAGGTGAATAGAAGGCGACTGATAAGACTCTCATAGACTTATTACTGTAAAGTCATGATATCTTAGAGTATAACCTTGGCACAGGATTAAACACCTGGAGTCTCTATTATTTTATGAAGCCTCTTTTATTTGAATAAATCACAGATAATTTACTCACAGACTCCTTAATCTGAGAGCTGTTGGAGGTGGAGATCTGAGGAGAGGTAGCTTTATTGCAAAGGAGAAAGATAGTTGAACAGGTAGAAGTAGTTCAAAGCTGGGTGACTGGAATGTGCGATATTTCATTAGGGAGGAGATATTTTGAAGGTAAAAACTCAAGTTCGTTGCAGAGAGTTCCAGCAGGACAAAGCTGTCTGGGCCAAGATGGTGAATGCCTCATGGCTGAAGGGACAAAGGGGTGTTGAGGCTTCACACAGGCTCAGGGAGGAGCAGATAGAGACCAATGGGGACAGAGCCTGCCACCGGGTGGCAAGGGAGGTGCTAGAGGACAGCCCTCGATTGGAGAGAAAGGTCATGCCTGGCTGACTTCCCAGGAATCCCAGGACAGAGATAGTGAGAATGACCAGGAAATGATAGCAGGAAGACAAAAGAGCCAAGCTTGGCAGATAGAGAGAGGAGATCTGGGCAGCCTCACAACCAGTTCTCATACAGCCAAGCAAGTGAGGTTGCATTGCTTGTGAACCAGGGGCGTAGCCAGCCTTCCGTGGGGGAGGGGGCCAAAGCCCGGGAGGAGGGGGCACATTTTAGCCCTCCCCCCGGCGCCGCCCCCCCACCGCCGACATTGCCGCCCCCCCCTCCCGCCGCGAACCCGCCGCCGCCGTCGCAGCCTACCTTTACTTTTACTGGCGGGGGATCCCACTCCCCGCCAGCCGACGTCTTCTACTCAGTTGCTTCCTGCTGCTCTTCAATTTGTTTGCTGACGTCCTGCACATTGTACGTGCAGGACGTCAGACTCAGAGAACTCTGAGTCTGACGTCCTGCACGTACAATTACGTGCAGGACGTCAGCAAACAAATTGAAGAGCAGGAAGGGCTGAGAAGACGTCGGCTGGCGGGGAGTGGGATCCCCCGCCAGCAAAAGTAAAGGTAGGCGGCGGCGGGGGTGGGTTCGCCGGGAGGGGGGTCCTGGGGTGAATCTGCGGGGGCCCCGGCCCCCTCAGGCCCCACGTAGCTACGCCACTGTTGTGAACTACATTACACACAATGCCTTGCTCACGTATCTTTGCAGAATGAGAACTGCAGCAATGATAGTCCTTAGAAATGAGAATAAACATTACACACATTTTAGGATCACGTTATAAACTAGTGCGAGGCTGTCAGAGGACAGAACAGCGACTAAGTACTAGAAGGTGAAAGAAAGGGAGAATGAGGGCTAAAAATCAAATATGGGTGGATATAGAAGCAGAGAAGAGAAAAATGAACATAAAAAGAAAGAAAGATCAGTGCCAGATGGATGTAGAGAAGAAATGGAAAGGCAAACCTGAAAAAAATTTAGAAGACTGACACAAATAGTGGAACAGACTGGGACTAACTCAATTAGAAAAGTACCCATTCAAGAAAGATAAAACAGAAAAACATATTTTTATTTAATACTTTTTAAGGACTGGTATGTGTCTGCTTTGGGAAATGTACCGTATTTTTCAGACTATAAGACGCACCAGACCATAAGACGCACCTAGGTTTTATAGGAGGGAAATAGGAAAAAAAATGTTTTCCTTTTTCCCAACTCTAAAACCTAGGTGCTCCGGTGCGTCTTGTCCGAATCCCACCCTCCCCCCGGCCCTGTCACCACTTCGCCCTCCCCCCTCTTTCCTGCCCAGCGCGCTGCTCTCCATCCTCCTGTATGCATTGCTGCCTGACGGTCTCGGCGAGATTCAAAATGGCCGCCGAGAATTGAAGTCTCGGCAGCCATTTTGAATCTCGCCGAGACCGTCAGGCTGCATACAGGAGGATGGAGAGCAGCGCGCTGGGCAGGAAAGAGGAGGGTGTTTCCTGCCCCAACGTCACTAGACCACCAGGGAAGATCGCGTGAGTAGGGAGAAGTCTACCTTCGGACTATAAGACGCACCCCCCATTTTCCTCCCAAATTTGGGGGGAAAAAAATGCGTCTTATAGTCCGAAAAATATGGTACATCTTTTCTATTTTTGTATTTGAGTACAGAAAAAATGCTTTTCTGTTTCTCTTTTACCTATACTTTCACTGCTTATAGAGTCTGACTTATTTGGAGGTCTCCATTTCAGTTTTTGGCTGCATGTCTTTTGTGGTCCACTATTTTGTATCAGGTGAGGGTCTGTCCGTGTTCTGCATGTCTGACTGAGGTGAAGGATTATGCTAAAATGTAGTGTCTGTGTAGGAACGTATAACAGTCGAATTTGTTCCAGTTTCCCAGTAGCAGGTTTATAACGCTGTCTTTTCATAGGTGGGTCATGGCTGTTATGATTTGGAAAGTTTTTCCTGTATTGGTTTTGAGTGTCTTTTTGAAGGGTTTTGTGTTATTTTGGAAAGTGTCTGTAGCCTGTTTGAAAGCGGGCTCTGGGGCAAGAGCTGCCAAAAGGCGGCTCTTGTTACAGCAAATAAAAATGCCCAGGACTAATGGTCTCCCCATCCTATAGAGTCACCACACAAACTAAAACCCATCCGCTTTAAACAAAGTGTCTGGCAGTGGGAGGAGCTTGTGTTGTTCATGAAGTGATAATCACTATTTGAACATTTTTTAGATGGCATGTTCTAAGAAGTATAGGTCCACTAGAAATCCACCCAGGTGGAGAACTCTGAATTCCCACGGGGTACAGCAGAGGCAAAAGAATGGTGGGAAATGGACTGCGGACTCCAGAAAGCAAGAAAAGTAAACTTGATATTTTAAAAGGATTTATTGTGGGGGGATCACGTGATGCTTTAGGGCAAGGCAGACGTGGTTCCGCGTTCTCCCAGGCCCCGACTTGATCTTTTACCTTAAAAACCCTGCAAACCACGGGGAAAGAGTACCGCAACCTTGGAGTTGTGAGAAGGGATCGTATGGAAAAATTCTTGAACACCCCGAACAAGACAATGGCCCCCAAAAGCTCCAAAAAGGAAAAAGAGAAGCCGAAGGCGGCGGCCGGCGCTGAGGCAAGTCCACCACCCAACGATCCTACGGTGTTCTCAGCCGAACAGCTGCGGCAACTGGCGGAGGCAGTCGGAGCAGTGATCGAGCCCAAACTGGACAAAGTCTCAGCACAACTTGCGACGTTGGAGGCGCTCACCACGGACACGACGAGGAGGACTGGGGAGCTCGAGCAACGGGTAACAGCAGTGGAGGAGACATTAACCCCTAACTTGCAACAGCTTAAAGCGCTCGGAGCTAAACTGGAGTCCCTAACAGAGAAGTTAGATGAACTCGAGAATAGGTCTTGTCGGGCCAATTTAAAAATTGTGGGCCTACCGGAATCGGTGGGAGTCTCCGTGCTGCCTTCAGTGCTTGAAAAGTGGCTGTCTCAAGAATTCGCTCTATCTGACCACGCGGGGCCCTTGTGCCTTGAGAGGGCTCACCGCGTGGGTAGGCAGCAAGATGGCCGACGCAACCTGAGAACTGTAATTCTGAAGGTACATAACTATGTCCATAAGGAGGAGATTCTAAGGGGATACCGGATGAAGCGGAATGAAACTAAGTTTGACGGTCATCAAATTCTCATATTTCAAGACTACTCTGCAGCCTTGTAAGAGAAGAGGAAGTTGTTTACCCCATACTGCAAAAGACTGCATGAGTTGAGTGCTCAGTTTATGTTGGCCTACCAGGCAGTGTTAAAAGTCAAAGACAATGGTCATTGGAGAGCTCTAGGAACCCCTGAGGAAGCACAGAAGTATGTGCAGCAACTGGAGCTGAAGGACCGGGTCACTGCCGGCAATGGCTGAATTGCATACAGTTAAAGAAATGGAATATATTTGATCAGGACTGTAATAGTGTGCTTAACTGTCAGAGATGCAGGGTTTGTATACTGTTCTGTATTACATTAAGAGTCGGGGACAGGGAGACAAGGAAAACCCCTGGGACCCATTCTCAGTGGGCAGTTTATGTGTGGGTTTAAGGGGATGGGAGGAGGGGGAGGAGGGGAGGGGGGAAGAGAGGGAGGGGAGGAGTAAGGGGAGGGGGAGGAGGGAGAGGGGAGCGCGTGGGGATTAGGTTAAAGGGGAAGGAGGGGAGAGATGGGGGGAGGGGCATAATGATACGTGGTAGTGCTGTGGGAGTGTGTAAGCGTAAGGGTATGAGAAGGGGGATAATATCGGTGGACCCTGGAGACACAGGGAGAACCCCTGCTCTGTTATGGAAGTTGGATCCCTCGGGGGGAGGGGCTGGCCCCCGGGGATGACCAGAGTAGCAAACCCGTCACCTTAACTAATAGAATCCCGGTGACTGGCTGATCACTCTCAGATAAAAATTTTCTCTTGGAACATCTCTGGGATTACATCTCCAGTGAAACGCTATAAAATATTTGCACAGTTGAGGCGCAAGGGCACCACTATTGCATGTCTCCAAGAGACTAAACTTACGGACACTGAACACCAAAAACTAAAGCAACAGTGGGTAGGTGAGTGTTTTTATTCCTCTTCAGAGGGTAAGAAAAGTGGGGTGGCCATTTTAATTAAAAAAGGACTCCCCTGTCAGTTTAAATTAATCCATAAAGACGCTGAGGGCCGCATAGTGTTATTGCAGAATTGCGGTGTATGGCCCCAATGACTATAGCCCAAGCTTCTTTCAAACGCTCACTGCCTTGGGGCTTCAACATGCAGACGCTCCCTGGATCTGGGCGGGGGACTTCAATCAAGTACTCAACCCTGCCATGGATAGATCTTCCCCTCAGGCAATCCCAGGGCTGGGGAGTGGGAAGGGCATACCGGCGCTTTGCCACCAACTTCACTTAGTAGACCCTTGGCGAGTGCACAACCCCACCGCTAGAGATTACACTCACCAGTCTAAAGTCCACCAAACCTGGTCGAGAATCGACTATATATTGATCTCCCAGGCCTGGTTCCTTAAGGTCCTGAAGGCTGAGATAGGCCCAGTGGCAGTCTCCGACCACGCAATGATTTGGTTGGTATTGGATCTGGCCGCGGGCGTACCTGGGGCACGATCATGGAGATTTCCCTCATTCTTATACAGTGGTGGAAATAAGTATTTGATCCCTTGCTGATTTTGTAAGTTTGCCCACTGACAAAGACATGAGCAGCCCATAATTGAAGGGTAGGTTATTGGTAACAGTGAGAGATAGCACATCACAAATTAAATCCGGAAAATCACATTGTGGAAAGTATATGAATTTATTTGCATTCTGCAGAGGGAAATAAGTATTTAATCCCTCTGGCAAACAAGACCTAATACTTGGTGGCAAAACCCTTGTTGGCAAGCACAGCGGTCAGACGTCTTCTGTAGTTGATGATGAGGTTTGCACACATGTCAGGAGGAATTTTGGTCCACTCCTCTTTGCAGATCATCTCTAAATCATTAAGAGTTCTGGGCTGTCGCTTGGCAACTCGCAGCTTCAGCTCCCTCCATAAGTTTTCAATGGGATTAAGGTCTGGTGACTGGCTAGGCCACTCCATGACCCTAATGTGCTTCTTCCTGAGCCACTCCTTTGTTGCCTTAGCTGTATGTTTTGGGTCATTGTCGTGCTGGAAGACCCAGCCACGACCCATTTTTAAGGCCCTGGCGGAGGGAAGGAGGTTGTCACTCAGAATTGTACGGTACATGGCCCCATCTATTCTCCCATTGATGCGGTGAAGTAGTCCTGTGCCCTTAGCAGAGAAACACCCCCAAAACATAACATTTCCACCTCCATGCTTGACAGTGGGGACGGTGTTCTTTGGGTCATAGGCAGCATTTCTCTTCCTCCAAACACGGCGAGTTGAGTTCATGCCAAAGAGCTCAATTTTTGTCTCATCTGACCACAGCACCTTCTCCCAATCACTCTCGGCATCATCCAGGTGTTCACTGGCAAACTTCAGACGGGCCGTCACATGTGCCTTCCGGAGCAGGGGGACCTTGCGGGCACTGCAGGATTGCAATCCGTTATGTCGTAATGTGTTACCAATGGTTTTCGTGGTGACAGTGGTCCCAGCTGCCTTGAGATCATTGACAAGTTCCCCCCTTGTAGTTGTAGGCTGATTTCTAACCTTCCTCATGATCAAGGATACCCCACGAGGTGAGATTTTGCGTGGAGCCCCAGATCTTTGTCGATTGACAGTCATTTTGTACTTCTTCCATTTTCTTACTATGGCACCAACAGTTGTCTCCTTCTCGCCCAGCGTCTTACTGATGGTTTTGTAGCCCATTCCAGCCTTGTGCAGGTGTATGATCTTGTCCCTGACATCCTTAGACAGCTCCTTGCTCTTGGCCATTTTGTAGAGGTTAGAGTCTGACTGATTCACTGAGTCTGTGGACAGGTGTCTTTCATACAGGTGACCATTGCCGACAGCTGTCTGTCATGCAGGTAACGAGTTGATTTGGAGCATCTACCTGGTCTGTAGGGGCCAGATCTCTTACTGGTTGGTGGGGGATCAAATACTTATTTCCCTCTGCAGAATGCAAATAAATTCATATACTTTCCACAATGTGATTTTCCAGATTTAATTTGTGATGTGCTATCTCTCACTGTTACCAATAACCTACCCTTCAATTATGGGCTGCTCATGTCTTTGTCAGTGGGCGAACTTACAAAATCAGCAAGGGATCAAATACTTATTTCCACCACTGTACCAAGACAAGCAGTTCATAGAGCACTTACAAGCAAAGTGGCAATTTTATGTTGACACTAACGCTGAGTCATGCGACTCATCAATTACATTCTGGGAGGCCTCTAAGGCCGTCATGAGAGGGGAGGTGATTGCTTTCTTAAGTGCCAGGGCCAAGAGAATAGCTTCAGGTGTGCTCCGCTTAGAAGGGGAGTATAAACTAGCAAAGAAAAAGTACATTACAAATCCCTCCAGAGTAAATAAAGACAGGATAGACGCTTCCCTGGTGGCGCTTAACTCTCTTCTACATGAACAAGGTCAGAAACATCTGTCGGTGGGCCGCCTCAAGTTTCAGTGCTTTGGGAATAAATCAGGTACACTTTTGGCGAGGGTAGCACGGTCGAACACCCCGCATCAGTTTATCCCCACGATCACCAATTAGGGGGGGGTCACGAGTTTCCACTCCGCAAGCTATTCTAGATGGGTTCCGTGGTTTTTTCCAGGACATGTATGCTACAGGAAACCGTGAACATGGGCCCTCGCTATGGGATTACCTAGATGATGCAGGGATGCCTAAGTTGAGGGTAGATGCCCAACAAACTCTGTCTGCGCCAATCCAGGGAATAGAGGTGCAAAAAGTCATCAGAAAGTTAAAGTTGGATTCTGCCCCAGGGGTAGATGGATTCTCTAATAAATATTACAAAATCCTAGCACCCCAGCTCTGCAGTCCTCTGGTAGCTTATTATGATGAAGTAATAGATCGGGGGGTTTTCTCCAGGGGAGAGAATGAAGCTTTTATTACCTTGATCCCTAAACCTGGCAAGCCAACAGATCAGATGGAGTCTTATAGGCCCATATCTCTCCTTAATGTGAACATAAAAATCTTGGCCAGGGTAATGGCGGACAGGTTGGCAATCCACATCCCATCTTTAGTAGGGGAACATCAGGTGGGCTTCGTACGGGGCCGGCATGCAGTTACCCATGTGCGGAAAGTATTGCTAGCAACGGCTTATGGGCAGGCTACAGGAGATCCGCTGCTATTAGTGAGCCTTGACGCAGCCAAGGCCTTCGACAAAGTCAATTGGGACTACTTATTTCAAGTCCTTGAATACATCGGGGTGGGAGGAAGGTTCTTGGCTGCTATAGAGACGCTCTATCGGGGCACCACAGCACGGGTATTGGTTAATGGGCTCCGCTCGGACGCTTTCACAGTGGCGAGGGGCACCAGACAGGGGTGTCCCCTTTCCCCATTATTGTTTTTATTGTATTTAGAACCCCTTCTGCGCACCATATTAAAAGATTCCGACATAAAAGGAGTAACGTGCCGCGGGAAAGAAATAAGGGTGCTTGCCTTTGCGGATGATCTTTTCCTGACCCTCACACAGCCTACCATCTCGGTCCCCCATCTAATAGAGGTTATAGAGGAGTTTGGGTTTTTCTCTGGCCTTACCCTAAATTTACATAAGTCAGTGGCACTCCCGGTTCAGCCTGTGGTAAGGGAGGAATGGGTGGGGGACTTTCCATTCCAATGGGCGGAGGGGGTGGTCCGCTATCTGGGTGTGTTAATTCCATCTGACCTTTCCCGGTTGTCTGAGATAAACCTTGGACCATTGAGGGATAATCTATCGACAACACTGCGGGGGTGGAGGGGGTTACCACTTTCACTACAAGGTCGTATAGCTCTATATAATATGATATTGTTCCCCAAGTGGACGCACATTTTACAGATGCTCCCGCTTATTTTGGGTTACAAAGAGGACACATGGCTTCAGAAACAGCTTAATGGGTTTTTATGGCAAGGGAAGAGAGCATGCATCAGGATTAAGATACTAATACGGCCTAGCAGGAAAGGGGACTGGGACTCTTGGACCTGAGACTGTTTTCGATAACCAGCTGTTTGCGCCATCTTTCGGATTGGTTCCGATCCACTGAATACTTTTCATGCACTGAGATTGAGACTACATTGACGGAACCGCTACATTTTGCATACTGGCTACAGGCTCCAACAGATCAGTTGCCCCCTTTGGGTCCCTACAAATTTATCTTGAACCCCCTACGAAAAACATGGCAATGGTTAAGTAAAACTTTTAAGTGGGATAGATTGGTGTCACCCTTGCTGCTAATTCGGGGTAACCCGGCATTTCCGGAGGGAGGGTCCTCGGCCCTGTTGAAAAAATGGTCAGCCCGGGGGATTCACTTCCTATTCCAGGTGGTAACAGAGCAGGGGTCTATGAAACCGTTTCAGTCCCTGTGTGAGGAATTTGGTCTGGAAAGGGGTGATGCATTTGCATATCTACAACTGAGGCACTATGTCTAATCCTTATCAGCTGGTTCCCTGACCAGAGGGGTGTGGGAGTTACAGGATGATTTATTGGGGCTGGAGGCACAACAGAGAACCCCTCTGAAATACTATCATGGTTGCCTGCGAGACTCTTTAACATCGCTTGATACTACTCCCATATGCGCCCGGTGGACCCAAGAGCTTCGTTGGTGCTTGGAGCCGCAACAAATGGAGCTTTGTTTGAAATCGTCCCAGAAAGTGACTGAGAACGCAGCGTGGTGGGAGTTGAACTATAAGTTTTTGTTGCGCTTACGTATCTCGCCCCACAGAGCTTTTAGAGCAACCTTGAGAGAGACAGATGATTGCCCTAAGTGTGCGGGAATGGATGCCTCCCTGGGCCACATGTTTTGGTCCTGTCCGGTGGTGCATTCATTTTGGTTGGCCATGGGCAGACAGGTGACAGGCATGTGGAAAGTGCGATGGAAGTCTGCCCCTGGTCAACTGTTTGATGTTTTTTCAGTGCAGGGGCCTATGCCGGAGGGCTTGCGAGCCTTCTTAAAGAGATCTGTGTTGATGGGGAAAAGAAACATCTTGCAGCAGTAACTCACCCGCAAGGCCCCCTGCATATCGCACTGGCGATGTGCCATGATGCAATGCTGCTCGGTGGAGAAGCAGAGGGTCCGTGACCTGGCCTCTAAAAGGGGAGATCACTTTTGTAGGATCTGGTCCCCGTTTTGGGACTCGCTAACTCTCACAGCAAAAAGCAGGATTCTGAACTGTTAGGGGGATGGAGTGGGGGGGGGGGAGGATTGGGGGGTTATTGGTGAGGACGGTTTGCATGGGAGTAAGGGGGGAGGGGGGAAAAATTTATGAAAATCCTATGTTTGGCACTTGTTTTGTGCAGATCTGATACTCTCCTTTGTCAGCTTTTAGTGGAATGTTTTTGTGGTTTTGGTATTTTGTCTTATATGATGTTGTGCCAATAAACAATATTAAAAAAAAAAAAGATTTATTGTGTGGCTCACAGAGAACAAAAGTCCAAGTGAAAAATGCACACGATCAAGCCATTGGGATGTAGGACGAGCCAACATTTTTAGTAGATTGGCCACACAGACATCCCACAAGAACAATGGGGCACCCTAGGGGGCACAGCAGTGGACTTCAAATAAATGCTCCCAGGTATACATCTCACCCAACCTCCCTTATCTCGTCTGCTGAGACCCCCAAAACCTACAACTCCCAACTTTACGTCACTACAATAGCCCTTATGGGTGAAGGGGACATCTATGTGTGGGTACAGTGGGTTTCTGGTGAGTACTGGAGGAATCACATTTTCCGCCACAAGTGTAACAGGTAGGGGGAGGTATGGGCCTGGGTCCACCTGTCTGCAGTGCACAGCACCCACCACTAGCCTACTCCAGAGACCTGAAAGCTGCTCTAATGGACCTTAGTATAACATCTGAGGCTGGCTATTAATGTTTTTAATCATATTTTTGGGGGGATGGAAGGGGGTCAGTGACCACTGAGGGAGTAAGGGGAGGTCATCTGGTCAGTTAGGGCACCTTTTGTGCCTTATTCGTTCTAAAAACAGGTCTAGCTCAAAACATTTTAGTTTTAGTCCTGGACGGTTTTGTTTTGTTTATGGCCGAAAATCCTGTTCTTAAAGCCCCCCCTCCGATACGCCTGCTTGAGATTTGGACGTACTACAGACGAAAATCATAGAAAAACATCTAAAAAATAGGTTTTGAAAATACTGATTTGGATGATTTTATGAGAAAAATGTCCAAATGCTGCTTTAGGCCACTTTTTAGATGTTTTTCTTATTCAAAAATTAGCCCCAAAGAGAAGGAAAATGAGCTTGCGGAACTACTGCTAGTGATATGCAATTTATCCTTAAAATCGAGCGAAGTACCGGAAGATTGGAGGGTGGCCAATGTAACGCCAATTTTTAAAAAAGGTTCCAGGGGAGATCTGGGAAATTATAGACCGGTGAATCTGACATCGGTGCCGGGGAAAATGGTAGAGGCTATTATTAAAAACAAAATTACAGAGCACATCCGAGGACATGGATTACTGAGACCAAGTCAGCACGGCTTTTGTGTGGGGAAATTTACCAATTTACTTCAATTCTTTGAAGGAGTAAACAAACATGTGGACAAAGGGGAGCCGGTTGATATTGTGTACCTGGATTTTCAAAAGGCGTTTGACAAGGTACCTCATGAAAGGCTACAGAGGAAATTGGAGGGTCATGGGATAGGAGGAAATGTCCTATTGTGGATTAAAAACTGGTTCAAGGATAGGAAACAGAGAGTGGGGTTAAATGGGCAGTATTCACAATGGAGAAGGGTAGTTAGTGGGGTTCCTCAGGGGTCTGTGCTAGGACCGCTGCTTTTTAATATATTATTTAGCGATGGGAGTAAGTAGCGAGGTAATTAAATTTGCTGATGACACAAAGTTATTCAAAGTCGTTAACTTGCGACAGGATTGTGAAAAATTACAGGACCTTACGAGACTGGGAGACTGGGCGGCTAAATGGCAGATGACATTTAATGTGAGCAAGTGCAAGGTGATGCATGTGGGAAAAAAGAACCCGAATTATAGCTACGTCATGCAAGGTTCCACATTAGGAGTTACGGACCAAGAAAGGGATCTGGGTGTCATCGTCGATAATACACTGAAACCTTCTGCTCAGTGTGCTACTGCGGCTAGGAAAGCGAATAGAATGTTGGGTATTATTAGGAAAGGTATGGAAAACAGGTGTGAGGATGTTATAATGCCGTTATATCACTCCATAGTGCGACCGCACCTTGAGTATTGTGTTCAATTCTGGTCGCCGCATCTCAAAAAAGATATAGCAGAATTGGAAAAGGTGCAGCGAAGGGCGACTAAAATGATAGCGGGGAAGGGACAACTTCCCTATGAAGAAAGACTAAGGAGGCTAGGGCTTTTCAGCTCAGAGAAGAGGCGGCTGAGGGGAGACATGATAGAGGTATATAAAATAATGAGTGGAGTGGAACAGGTGGATGTGAAGCGTCTGTTCACGCTTTCCAAAAATACTAGGGCTAGGGGGCATGCGATGAAACTACAGTATAGTAAATTTAAAACAAATCGGAGAAAAATTTCTTCACCCAACGCATAATTAATCTCTGGAAGTGAAGGCGGTTAGCTTGGCAGTTTAAAAAGGTGTTAGATGGTTTCCTAAAGGACAAGTCCATAAACCACCACTAAATGGACTTGGAAAAAATCCACAATTCCAGGAATAACATGTATAGAATGTTTGTACGTTTGGGAAGCTTGCCAGGTGCCCATGGCCTGGATTGGCCGCTGTCGTGTACAGGATGCTGGGCTCGATGGACCCTTGGTCTTTTCCCAGTGTGGCATTACTTATGTAATTATGTACATTATCCACACAACAAAGCTACCTTTAATTCAAGCTACATCACCTGTTGGATGCAGTTCTTCACATGTGGTTGTGGTGGTCAGATTTCCTCTTTCCTCAGATTCCTGAGGCTCAGTCCCAAATCCCTCTTGCTCAAACTGGAATAATATGTCAGGCTTGACATTGTGGGAGCCTGTTGCAGGAAAAATATAGTAAAATATGTTTGTTTGTTTTTAAAGTTCCTACACAGCCTATCAGTGCTTAGAATTACATTGTTTTCATAGTCACCTCCATTTGTACAGAGACAAAAAAAAAAAAAAAAAAACATGAGGGGTGCTGCTGTGCTGATCATCATCAGAAATATATTCTAACAGTAACCTGATCATTTTAATATTGAAGTGGACAACTCCTTTCTTCAAGAGCTACAGACAGCTGTGTTGTGGATTCTGCTACTGCATAAACATAATGGAAATCAATATTCAGCACCCAGGAACCCTGCAGTATTTTTCTATTTGTCACACCAGAAAATATTTTTCTATTTTCTAGCATGGGGGATGGGGAGTAGGCATGCCCAGCGGTAATTGGCCATCGCCGCATGCTGTCCAATTACCTCCGGGTTAGCGTGTGAGCCCTTACCGCCTCCTAAATCGCTGCATGCCAATATTTTCATTAGCACACGGCCATTAATGACCTCCATTTAAATAAAGAGAATTGCCAGCTGCAGTAAAGAGTGGCTTTGGCATGCTGCACACTACTGCAGGACACTTTTTATGGCAGCTTTGTAAAAGGACCCCAAAGCCAGGATAGCAAAAAGGCTGTCTTAACTTTATGCACTAATGTTAACCAGGCACCAGTCTGAATATACTACTACTACTTAACATTTCTAAAGCGCTACTAGGGTTACGCAGAGCTGTACAATTTAACATAGAAGGACAGTCCCTGCTCAAAGAGCTTACAATCTAAAGGACACGTGAATATCTGGTTCTGAGCGACTCAGATGTCACATACTGCTGCAGCTGAATATCTGAATAGCTTAGAAAGTGGAGGGGGACTGAAACAACCCCCCACAGTAAGAGAAGGAGCCTCCTATTCTGGGTACAAGTGACACACTGAACTATCAGGCAGCTACTGTCAGTTTACCCCTTACTACTAATCATTTCTATAACGTTACTAAACACACGCAGCGTTGTACACATTATATGCAGGTACTTTCTCTGTCCCTAGAGGGCAATGGAGGATTAAGTGACTTGCCCAAGGTCACAAGGAGCTGCAGTGGGAATTGAACCCAGATCAGTGACCTTTATTTCAATGCCTGTCAGCCAGTGGTAGTTCCCATGTACCCCTACAACGGCCCCTGTGATAGTGAATTTAGTTTTGTTTTGGAGTCCCTGGAGGTCATTAGGAAGAAGAAAGCCAAAGATTTGTTTGCAGGAAGAAAGAACCCGGGAGTCTGTTTCCTAAATGTGTCAGTGAGGTCTGAATATTGCCCCACTCTTGGTGCTATTAACAGAAACTGCCAAATGTAAAGATACAATCAGCACAAGCTCCTCTGTTCCCAGACCCCATCTTCCATCCCACAAAAGCGGAAGTAAGGAGGAAGTTGGAAACTACAGGCTGCTTAGTCTTAACTCAGTGGTAACTAAATTAATGGAAACACTTGTAAAACAGAGGATAGAGAGGTTTCTGGAATCAAAAGGGTTGAGGATCCAAGGCAACATTGTTCTACTAGAGGAAGGTCTTGTCAGACTAATCTAATTAATTTCTTTGACTGGGTGACCAAACACTTGGACTTAGGGGGAGAGAGGATAGGGCTGGGAATGGAGAAGCATGCATTTCATTTAATTTATTCCATGGATAACACGTCTTAATGTAAAGTCATTCAAAGTGTGCTACAAAATAAAACAACACAAACATACAAACACAATAAAAACATAAAACATGTTATACCAAATAAGACACAATACAATAAGATTGTAAAAATACAAAGCCTTCAACCCCTGCCTTGTTTAGCCAGAATGTTTCAGATTCAGTGCTAATGAGATCTATCCACACTGGAAACAGCCAAAATTTAACCCTTTTACAAAACTTCAAGTAATTGGTTTCAAAACAAATATATAAGGTTAATGAGTTCCACAAATGAGGTCTGATGTAAGCAAATGCTCACTCATGAGTATATTGCAAGCATAAATGTGAGGAAACCAACTACAAAGGCTGGTGGACCAATCGTAAAAATCTACAGGTTCAAATGCTTTGAACGTAATAAGTGTAAAGATCTCAAAACTGCTGGAATATAATCATGTATGGAATTTAAAATTTAATGTGAGCAATTGCAAAGTGATTCACATAGGAAAGTGCAACCCAAACTACATAAAAACATAGGAACAGTGAAAATGACAGTAAATAAAAACCATATGGCTCATCCATATCATCCGCTAAGAGATCCCACATAGAGAATGACACGGTGTCGGGGACCTGTGGTAATCGTGGGATGGGGACGGGGCGGGGACAGCTCTTGCAGGGATAGGGTGGGGTTAGATCTCACAGGGACGGGGTGGGAATGGGGACAGAGCAAGTGAGGACAGAGACAAACTTTGTCCCCGTGTCACTTTCTACTTTGAAGCCTGTTAATGAACTGGACTGTTATTTGTGTTTGATTGATGCAGTTGACAGTATTTTTATTTTTTGGAAAAACAAGCAAACATGCTGGCCACAGCTAGCAAAATTTGCTTGGGGGATCCTGTACATCCTGCTACCAGCATATCTTCTAAGAAGACATCTTCTATTGCAGGAGGGACTGTAGAAGACAGGAGAGCTAGACTGAATCCTGAGATTGTTGATGACTTTATTCATCCACATAACAGTGCTTTATAGGGCATATTTCTCCCCTCTAGGGCATACAGAACAGGTTGTATTTTGTACCCCTGGACATTTTAACAGGGTGGATTAAGATTCCTTGAGGTAGTAGAAATCAGCTATTGTTGGGTTTGGAAGGGTAGAGGGTGGTGGTTGTGGGAGAGTTATTATAGCTGCTCACTGTTATTATTGTTTTCTATTTGTAATTTATACACAACAGTTGAACATGAATATTATTCCTTTTTATATTTTAATAAAAAGATTTAAATATAAAACATAAGTGTTCAAGGCCTCTGCAGATGAGAACAGCGCCCACGGGATGGGGCGGGGATGAAACCTGCAGGGACGGGGCCAGGAACAAGTTTTATCCCTCTAATCCCACATGCCTGTCCCATGCTTTCCTGAATTCAGATACAGTCCTCATCTCCACTACCTCCACTAAGAGGTCACTCCACGCGTCCACCACCCTTTCCGTAAAGAAGTATTTCCTTAGATTACTTTTTGAGTCTATCCCCCTTCAACTTCATCTTATGCCTTCTCATTCCAGAGCTTCCTTTCAGTTGCAAAACACCTGCCTCTTGCTTGGAGAAGTCCTAGTGAGACCTCTTAAGGATTTATTTAATAGATCTTTAGAGACGGAAGAGGTTCTGTGGGACTGGAGATGAGCTGATGTAGTTCCTCTTCACAAAAATGGGAAACTATGGGCCGGTAATCCTCAAGCTGGTGGTAGGAAAAATAATGGAGTCACTGTTGAAGGAACAGATAGTTAACTTGTTAGAAAGCAACGGACTACAGGGTCTGAGGCAACATGGCTTTACCAAAGGAAAATCCTGCCAAACAAATTTGATTTACTTCTTTGACTGGGTGACAAAAGAACCGGATTAAGGACATGCACTAAATGTAATCTGCTTGGATTTCAACAAAGTCGTTGATACAGTCCCTCAGAGGAAAGGAAGGTGAGCAGTGGAGTGCCTCAGGGGCAGGTCTGGGGCTGATTCTGTTTAATATATTTGTGAGAGACATTGCTGAAGGGTTAGAAGGAAAAGTTTGTCTTTTTGCGGATGACACAGAGTAGAAACCATGAGAGGGGATCTCCAAAAGTTGGAAAAATGGTCAAGAGTCTGCAGTTAAAATTTAACGTGAAGAAGTGAAGAGCGCAATGCATTTCGGATGCAGAAGTCCAAAAGAGATGTACCAGATAAGAGGGGAGAGATTGGTAAGCTCGGCTCAGGAGAAGCACCTGGGAGTGATGGTGTCTGAGGATCTCAAGGTGATGATACAATGTGACAAAGCGGTGGCTATGGCCAGAAGGATGCTAGGCTGCCTAGAGAACCAGTAGAAGAAAGGAGGTGTTAATGCCCCTGTACAGGTTGTTGGTGAGGCCCCACTTGGTATACTATGTTCAGTTTTGGAGGCCGTATCATGCTAAGCATGTAAAAAGACGAAGCGGTTAAGAGAAAAGTGACAAAAATGGTATGTGGTTTGCATAGCAACAAGTATGAGAAGAGACTTGCTGACCTAAACATATATACCCTGGAGAAAAGGAGAAACCAGGGTGATGTGATACAGATGTTCAAATGTTTGAAAGGTATAAATCCGCAGACAAACATCTTCCAGAGGCGGGAAAGTGGTAGAATTAGAGGATATGAATTGAGGTTGAAAGGGGGCCGACTCAGGAATAATGTCAGGAAGTATTTTTTAATTGAGAGGGTGGTAGGTATCTGGAATGCCCTTCCATGGGAGGTGGTGGAGATGCAAACGGTAACAGAATTCAAAAATGCATGGGATAAATTAATGGATCTAAAGAAGCTTAGCGGAGATTAGGTAGCAACTCTGTTAATTGGGAAGCAAAGCCAGTGCTAGGCAAGACTTCTAAAGTCTATGCCCTGATTCTGGCTGAATAGATTTACATGGACTCCAGTGGAGCTTTTCAGGGACTTCGACAACTTCAGAAATTTAGAACAAGAGCCGTGCCGGGCAGACTAAGGTCTATACCCTGAAAATGGTAAGGAAAAATCAAGATCAGGTATACATATGAAGTATCACATCATACCATATGTAATGAGTTTATCTTGTTGGGCAAACTGGATGTGCCATACAGGTCTTTATCTGCCATCATCTACTCTGTTACATGGAGGCATATTTTCAAAGCATTTAGACTTACATAGGAACCTATGGGACTTTGTAAGTCTAAGTGCTTTCAAAATGAGCCCCTATGTATATGTAAAATACAAAATAGCAAGCAGCACAATATTAGCCATCAAGTTTATACAAAGTTAATTATTTTCAGTGCAAAATAATTCTGTTGGCTGCCTGCTATGTGAATATTCCATGAATGTTTCATTATTGCTACCAAGCATGACATATTTGGGGAATTTGCTTAAAACTCTGATGGTTTTAATTCATTTATCCAGACCTTATGCTTTTTAAACCCAAAGCCAAATCCTAAGGATGGTTGAACAATTAGGCATAAACTGTGTTGTTTCTGACTTTACTTGTTTTGGACTGCTTTGGGTCCTACTGACCTGTACATTTGATGTATAGAATTTTGAAGATGAAAATGAGGAAATAAAAATTAAGTTTTGGATGTACTCTGTAGAAGTACCTTCTACAGAGTATTGTTTACTTTTGGAATGTGTGTCTGGATGCCTGTTCTGAAGTGTGCATGTGACGTTTGCATAACCGTCTATACTTATGGTTATGATTTCTGAACATGCAGCATTGTTAAAGGACAGACACATAAATGCCCAGTTGGGTATTTATGCTAATCTTAACTTTATTAAATATTTCAGACATATCCATCTACTTGCTCCCATGATGTTACTGAATTCTATTATTCTATCTTAGTGTATTTTCAAATGCAAGCCACATTGAACCCAAGCTTGCTTGGGATAATATAGGATATAAATGTCAAATTAATTTTTTTTTTAATCCCTTATCCGTCCACCTTTTAAGGCACTGTCTATCCAACTGGATGGTGATGGCACAAGGAAAGCAAGTTTGGTCCAGTGAAGACAAACTCACAATAACCTGTTCCTCAGCTGGGCTCTAGTATTACCATATTGAAGATGCGGACACATAGAAATCCTCAACTGGAGATAACTTTCCACCCAAAATGCAACCAATACCAATATACAATAATGGAAAATATAATTTTACCAAATATATGTCAGGATCTCAATCTCATATTACATATTTTATGTTTTCTTATTTTGCTTCTTTTTATTCAAAGGAGGAAAAGACTCAGTCTTTGCAAAACATTCCCAGTAGCTGGCAACAACTTCATTCCAGTCTCATTAGCATCCTGCTCACTCAGTCATTGGCAAAAACTTCCTCTTTTATTGTCAATTTATTTTCTTTCAGAATTTTCTTATTAATTTTCCTTAAAACTTAATTTTATTTAGAATTTGACTCTGAGATCCTTTGTCAACATGCTTGAGCCCCACTTGGAATGGCTTTCTGGCCAATCTAGAGACTTTACTTGCAGATACCATGAAGTGCACAACGGAATTAGAGAAATGAGTTTCAGACCTTGCAACAGGGTCCAACACTGGCAGATTTAGAGTGCAAGCTTCAAGAACCGGAGGATAAAATAGAAGATTTGGAAAACCACTCCTGCTGTGGAAACTTACACACAGTGGGTCTGTCTGAGCAGTTTCCTGAGCATAAACAATAGCTCTCCAAAGAATTCACCCTCTCTGACAGCATCGGGCCTTTTTGCATACAGAAGGCACACAGGATTGGCAGGTGTCGCAGCTGTGGCTGTGCTCCTGCATCCAGACTCATCTTTCCTTCCGGTGGTCAGGCTCCATGGCCTCCCCGGATTGCCTCCTCCCTGCACTGATGCCTCTGCTGCCAGTTCCCCTGTGTTCCAAGCCTCACTCTGATGCCCCAGCATTCTAGCCTCATTCCAGGGACCATACAAGCCTCACTCTGGCCTCTTCCTGGTGCCCTGCTGCCTCCTTCAGTGTAGTCCAAGCCTCATTCCTTGGCACCAGAGACCATGGCATCATCACTGACAGCCCTTATAATTAACCTTTGAACACTCATGCATTGCCTTCACAATGTTTGCTCTTGTGCTGTGAATTGCTTGACCCCAGCTCTGTTCCTGAGTCCCAGTCCGCAGCTCTGTTTCTGCAGCTCTGTTCCTGAGTTCCAGTCCGCACCTCTGTTCCTGAGATCCAGTCTCCTAATTTCCAGCCTTCATCTCTGTGGTTCTTCTTCCGGATATCCAGTATCCAATCTGGTCTGGAGGTGACTCTGTATGCCATCCTGGGACTTCCCCTGCCTACAGAGCCGAAGGCCCAAGAGCTCACTATTAGGACAGACACCCAGAACCCTAACAGCAGGATACAGGAAAGCTGCCAAAAACCACACAGTCATCATAAAAATATACAAGTATGTGCATAAAACAGAAATATTGAGTAGATATAAACAAAAATGAGATGTCCTTCTCTATGAAGGGGAACCTGTAAAAATCGTTCAGGATTATTCCATGGCAGTGCAAGAAAAATAGAGGTGCTTTACACCCATTTGCACTACATTTTATGCAAAGAATTTATAGTTCATGCTGCTGTACCCTGCAGTCTTAAAAGTGAACCTGAATGGGAAATTGGTAACCTATGATAATGTTCCAGCTTAACAGGAGTGCTTGGCCACCCTTTCGAAATACGAGAGGCAGATCAAGTGCTGCTGACATTTATGGATACTGTGGGGGGAACCTTCAGTTTTTCTAAGCCTCTGTAGTACAGTATATGTTCTATGTATACACTGCACAGATTTCCCATAGTTAGGATGGTTGGTGTCTAGATAGCATGCTGACATAAATCTTACCCCCAGCACACCCATCTCCATCAGGTGCCTCCTCCATCTCCACAGGCAGCCAACTCTGTCCAAAGTAGGGAAACAGTGAGAGGAAGAGAGAGGAGGACGGCTCATCCCACCACCACTGATTTCCTACATGGTCCCAAATGATTTTAGTAAGAATTTTATACTTACTTGTTACAGAAGGGTGAGTCAGTTCAAAAGTCTCTAATTCAGGATGATCCATAAACGGGAGATTTTCCTCTTGTTTAACACTCAGTGAGAACACAGAGGTTACCACTGGAAGACCTATTATGAGAAAACATGTCAAGAAGGTTTCACCAAGGATCTGATAGTATTCAATTAGGAAACAGAGTTTAAGTCTCCAAATGTTTGATGTTAATGATCCATCTCCTGTGATATAAAAACGCAAAGCCATTTAAAACCAAAACATCTACTTACTCTTGGTGGGATCATTCAGGTTTTCTTTTCCCTCCCATTCAAAGTGTTGAGTGAAATATTTCTCATCTTCCTTTTTAATCTTAAATAGAACATCAGGATTAACAATTGAATAACCTGTTAAGAAGTAGGAAAACAACATTTAAATTAGAACCTTCTCTGACATCTGGTTACCATCTGAAGGGACACATTGCACAGTATAGCTGAGTAGTGTGCAGCTAATAGTTGTAGTTCCCAGCTAGAAATCTGGGTGGCAAGTCCTCTCTCTGGTCTTCTGTGCCAAATTTGTTTTGGTATAGAAAAGGGCGACAGACTGCAACTGGTCTTGTATGAAGCCTTCAGTTTAAGAACAGAGCAGCACCTTCTGCAGAGTCTGCAGTAGTGAGCTACTTCACTGGTTCCTGTTGGATATGGAATGACATCAGAATCCAGGTCCTAAATTTCGGGTGTCCATGGGACCTGGGATTTTTCCATGCTAATTGTATACTATGCTTGTGCAGTACATGATAGAGAAGACATATTTACCTCGTGACATGAGGAAGTCATGAATCTCCTTGATGACCCTCTTATACAGTTCCTTCTGCCATTCTCCTAAAATATTCCACTCCACTTCCAAAAAATAAGCAGCAACATCCTTGAACGTGATCGATGCCTGGAATAGCCAGGAGGACACATTCAGTCACACTTTCATTATGATGTTTATGTAATAGACAGTATAGACTTTGTTAGATGACCTCTGTCAATGAGATCAGATCTCTAGTACATTATTTCCCTAGTTCCATATACGGTGCTTAAACTTGCATGCAGGCACCCAATTTACATGCGTAATTCAACTACAAAACGAGCCAATTGGCGCCAATACTTAGGCTCTAATAATCAACTTTCAGTGAAATAATTTGAATTTATGCACACATCTTTATAGTAGATATTCTATAAAGATCAGTGCGTTAATTTTTATGCACAGATCCAAAATGGGGGTATGGATGTGACAGGGGCATGGGCAGGTCAGGGCATTCCTTGAATTTGCACGGTGTTACAGAATAAGGCAGATTCATGCCTAATTTAGGCCTGAGAATTTACACCAGATTTAAGTTAGTGTAACTGGCGCAGATACCGGCATCAAACGTTATTCTATCAATGGCATCCAACTCGGAGCACCATTCATAGAATAACACTTAATTCTCATTTTTTTCAGCACTATATACAGAATCTAGCCCAACGCTACCTCCATTATATACAAATCTCTTTCATGCATATTCATTGTGGATATCCTAAAAACCTGACTGGCAAGGAGTACTCCAGGACTGGACTTGGTAAGCACTGCTCTATGGAATTATAAATTCTTCAGGTGTGATACTGCAATCCACCTCCAGCAGGTAAACCTGCTTATAATCGAACGAGAAAAACGTCCAAGTTCCGACCTAAATCGGGAGATGGACGTTTATCTCATAGAAACGAATAACGCGGTATAATCGAAAGCCGAACTTGGACGTTTTCAACTGCACTCCATCGCGGAAGCGTACAAAGTTGACCGGGGGGTGTCGGAGGCGTGGTGAAGGCGGGACTGGGGCATAGTTATCACCCGAACAGAGATGGGCACCTTTCGCCGATAATGGGAAAAAAAGTATGCGTTTGTAGCTAGAATTTAGGGCACTTTTCCTGGACCCTGTTTTTTCACGAATAAGGCCCCAAAAAGTGCCCTAAATGACCAGATTACCACCGGAGGGAATCGGGGATGACCTCCCCTGACTCCCCCAGTGGTCACTAACCCCCTCCCACCACAAAAAATTATGTTTCACAACTTTTTATTTTCACCCTCAAATGTCATACCCACCTCCCTGGCAGCAGTATGCAGGTCCCTGGAGCAGTTGTTACGGGGTGCAGTGGACTTCAGGCAGGTGGACCCAGGCCCACCCCCCCTACCTGTTACAATTGTGCTGCTTAATGCTTAGTCGTCCAACCCCCCCAAACCAACTGTACCCACATGTAGGTGCCCCCCTTCACCCCTTAGGGCTATAGTAATGGTGTAGACTTGTGGGCAGTGGGTTTTGAGGGGGATTTGGGGGGCTCAACACACAAGGGAAGGGTGCTATGCACCTGGGAGCTCTTTTACCTTTTTTTTTTTTTTTTTGTAAAAGTGCCCCCTAGGGTGCCCGGTTGGTGTCCTGGCATGTGAGGGGGACCAGTGCACTACGATTCCTGGCCCCTCCCACGAATAAATGCCTTGGATTTATTCGTTTTTGAGCTGGGCGCTTTCATTTTCCATTATCGCTGAAAAACAAAAACGCCCACCTCACAAATTGTCGAATAAAACATGGACGCCTATTTTTTGCGAAAATACGGTTCAGTCCGCCCCTTCACGGACCCGTTCTCGGAGATAAACGCCCATGGAGATAGACGTTTTCGTTCGATTATGCCCCTCAAAGTCTTCTACCAACAACCATTAAATTACTGCTCTACTCCAAAACAAACAAGGAAATAGAAAGGAAGCCTGCAAGAGCAGCAAAGGGAACAGTTTTCCTTCTTGTGCTGGCAGTGGCACCCTGTATACATGAGAAAAGAATTTCTTGCCTGATCAGAAACTCGGGCAGACATTTGTCTTCTGTTTTCCCCTCTGAATTCTGCAGCTGCTGGGATGGATTCAGGCAACAGATTTCCCTTTTCCTGGAAGGATGAATAAAACAGGAGGAGGATAGACTGATCCCTAAAGGTCTCAGATAAATTCCTTCTTCTCCCTCTCTACAGATCTGGGACTGGGTTGCAGTCCCCAAAAATAAGATAAAGCTTTCTTTTCTTCTGTGTCTATTCCGCACTTTACAATCCTGCAGACACTGGAGGAACAGAAAGCAGCAGAGCATGCTCAGAGCACTTCATCCCTTCCCCTTGATGAGGTCATCTAGGGTATCCCACTTCCTTAAGGTAGATCTGTACAAGTCAAGGAGGTTAGATAGAGACCAGGAGACTGCGTGAGCCTATCTCTGAAGCCAGTAGGCGGAGATTGCCACCATTTTCATTCACCCAAAACAATTGCCTGTCTATCCAACCATCTAGGCAAGGAACTATAAAACACTCATAAAATGCACAAACTGTACAAAAAAAACAAAACCTTATAAGCAGCAAAACCCCAGCAAGCCTCAATAGCCACCCATCAGTCAAACACCTTACAAAACAATCAGGTCTTTAACAACTTCTTAAATTAAGATGTAGATACAAGTTGGCAGATGGCCAGCAGCAAAGAATTCCACAAATTGTTGTTGTACTCTGGCTTGAGAAAGCTGATGTTATAAAGATGGAATATATTGAAATTAAATGGAAGTAAAATTAAAGTCTCCTTTCATTGGGACACATGGAGGGGCATAATCGAATGGCGATCTATTTTTGCGGCGGCGCAACAGCTGGCCGGAACCGTATTATTGAAAAAGATGGCCGGCCATCTTTTTTTCCGATAATAGGGTTTAGCCTGGCCAAATGCCAGAGTTCGCCGGGTTTGAGATCGCTGGTTTTGTTTTTCAGCAATAATGGAAAAAAAATGCCGGCCATCCGAAACCCGGCGCAATCCAAGGCATTTGGTCGTGGGAGGAGCCAGCATTTGTAGTGCTCTGGTCCCCCTGACATGCCAGGACACCAACCGGGCACCCTAGGGGGCACTTCTAAAAATGTAAAAAAAAAATACACAAATAGCTCCCAGGTGCATAGCTCCCTTACCTTGGGTACTGAGCCCCCCCAAATCCCCCCCCCCAAACCCACTGCCCACAACTCTAAACCATTACCATAGCCCTTATGGGTGAAGGGGGGTACCTACATGTGGGTACAGTGGGTTTTGGGGGGGGTTTGGAGGGCTTAACACTTACCACCACAAGTGTAACAGGTAGGGGAGGGTGGGCCTGGGTCTGCCTGCCTGAAGTCCACTGCAACCAACAAAAAGTGTTCCAGGGACCTGCATACTGCTGTCAGGGAGCTGGGTATGACATTTGAGGCTGGCATACAGGCTTGCAAAAAAGGTTTTTATTTTTATTTTTTTTAGTGTGGGAGGGGGTTGGTGACCACTGGGGGAGTATGGGGAGGTCATCCCCCATTCTATCCAGTGGTCATCTGGTCAGTTGGGGCACCTTTTTAAGGCTTGGTCGTGAAAATAAAAGGACCAAGTAAACCCGGCGAAATACTGATTAACGCCGCTTTTTTTTTTCCATTATCCGCGAAAGCCAGCCATCTGGTAGCCACGCCCATGCCCGCCCATGTCCCGCCTTCGCTACACTTTCCCCCTTGCACTTTCACCGGCTAGGTGACGGGAAAGCGGCGAAGCTGTCAAAAAAGTCGCTTTCGATTATACCGATTTCGCTGCTTTTGAGAGATCACCGGCCATCTCCCTATTTATGTCGGGAAATGGCTGGCGATCACTTTCGAAAATAAGCCTGACGGAATCCCATCTTCACTTCATCTGTTTTGTAGAAGTTTAAATTAGTTACTTGCTGAAACTGATTCCAATATAATGTAAAAAAAAAAAAAAAAACAAACAACTGAAATGATCAGACCTCAAAGACTATTCCCAGACAATACTGGATAACTTAATACTAGGGTTAAACTCTAAATCATCACTAAAGGTCACCAAATCCAGTTGATGTCCCCTATTATGAGTTGGACAAGGAGGAGGAATTATATAATTCAAATTAGATAGAAAGGAGCATAATTCATGTCTTCTTCTGTCTTGTAGATCTTCCATATGTATGTTAATGTTACCCAAGATTAGACTGTAATTGCTTTCCATAGAGCAATATAAAAACTCCATGGCTAAGTCCCCTGCCACAGACAAGTGCATTAGGTTTTGTATTTGTGATTGACAGTAGGAGCTGGGCTCCTGAGCAGGCTGATAATTAAAGCTGTTGATGATTGAACAATTAGAAAGAGTAGAACCCCCAGCACCAGCCGGGGACATGAACTTGACACAAATGATAGAAGATGATATGGCTGGCCTTACATCAGCAGGGAGTATTTGTTTTGGGTGCTCCAAAAATTTGGGATTGAAGGTGATTTTCTGGAGTGGATCAGGCATTATATAGCTGGGCAGACTTATACGGTCTGTGCCAGAGCCGGTGGTTGGGAGGCGGAGATAGTGCTGGGCAGACTTATACGGTCTATGCCCTGAAGAGCACAGGTACAAATGAAAGTAGGGTATACACAAAAAGTAGCACATATGAGTTATCTTGTTGGGCAGACTGGAAAACTCTTTTTATTGGAAAAAACTAAAAACAAATAACATACAAATCAAAAACAAGCCCCTAGCTATACACGGTCCTCCTATCTATGTACACCCCCTCCCCCTCCTCAATAGTACAGTGGAAACTGTTTATTAGAAAGACCAAAGAAAAAAACCGGACATGCAAATCAAACCCCAGGCTCCTAGCTAGACATGGTCTGCCTATCTATGTACACCCCCTCCTCAATAATACAATGGATCAACCCCCCCCCCCCCGACCCCCCACAACCCCTTCAGACAACTGGCACACAATCCCCTGGGAAGCATGTCCCCTCATGGCGGCTTAAGCCTCACGTGTCTCCACCACCTCGAAGCCACCCCCACCCCTTTTCCACCCTTTCCCACTTCGCCGCTTCCTGCACCGCCCTTACCACATCCCAGCTGACTACCTCCGCCGGCCGGACCTCCTGGTACAGGGACACCCTGCAGCGCGCCATCCAGAGGCAGTACCGCAATATCACCGAAATCAGAAAGCATGTTACCGGATCCCCGCGTCCCTCTCCACCCTCTGGGCCATACACCCAGTCCGCATAGCTGTAGTTGCGGAAACTGGGGATCTGCAGCAACGAGGAAACCCGGTCAGAGACCTGGACTGTAAATGGGCACGTCACCAGGAAATGCTCCATTATCTCTTCAGTTCCAGCACATTCCCCGTGGGCACCCTCTATCCCGCACATTGCGATATTTCAAATTTCCTCGGACGTACAGTCTACCGTGAAAGGACAGCCACGCCAGGTCTTTATACTTCACCGGGATGCGGTTCGAAGCAATCAACCGTAACCCCTGCTGCATCCGTGGGGCCGGCACGTCCCTCAGCGCCAGAGGAGCTGAGAACACCTGCGCCCGTACTCTGTCCATCCAGACCCCCCGTTGTCCTGCCTTCACCTCCCCCACCGTCAGCCCCCACACCCTCACCAATTTCACTAGGGTCTTGCAATAACTCACCCCCCCCGGAGCCCCCCTTCGCAGTGCCACTACCCTCCCCCCCTCCCGCCATAGGTCCCAATATCTCGGCCACCACTGCAGGACACTCCTAGCCCACCCCGGTGGCTCCCGCCCTACCGCCCTCCCCAGATTGAACTGCAGGAACAAAGCGCTGAAAACAGGACTGGGTTTATCATGCCCACCCCCCCCCCCCTCCCTCCTAGGCAGATAGGTAACATTCCGTTTTACCCGGATTCGTCCTGTTGCCCCAGAGCAGCCGGAAGAACACCCCATACAAGGCCGTGTACCGGCTCTCCGGCAGCAGGCAGATGTACCTGACGAACAGAAACAAAGGAACTAAGTGTGCCTTGATGAGCTGTACCCGCTCCCCCATGGTCATTTTCCACCCCTTCCATCTATCCACCCTCCCCTTCACTTCTTGGAGACACCTATCCCAGTTGTAGAGCCTATAATCCCCCTTCTCGAAGTATATTCCCAAGACCCGTATACGTTCCACAGCTGTAGGAAACCTACCTCCCAACTCAAATTGCAGCCCCTGATCCCCAACCCACAGGCTATTGGACTTTTGAAAATTGACCTGCGACGCTGTTGCCTGCGAGTATTCCTGGATCAGGTTCTGCAATCTACCTCCCTCCCTCTGGTCCGCTACCCACACTGTAACGTCATCTGCATACGCCACGACCCTTAACTGGTTATTGTCCCCCACCTCCACCCCTTCCAGCCCCTCCGCCCCCCCCCCTTCTCCAGCCGTCTTATAAAAGGGTCGATGGCGTATGCATACAACAGCGGGCTGAGTGGGCACCCCCTGTCGGACCCCTGCCCCTACCCTCAAACCCCTGCCCTCTCCCCCCCTTAACCAGGGGAAAACACCCAGCATCAGCCGATAGAGTAGCTGTAATTGCTCTATCCACCCTTCGGAAACCCATAGCGCTCCAGAATGCTCCATAGGACACCCACTGCACTCTATCAAACGCTTTTTCCTGGTCGAGTGTTACCAACAGCCTACCATGCCCTCCCACTCTACTTGCGTTCTACCCCCTCCCCGATCCACGCTGCAGCTTCCAAGACCCCTCTCCCTTTAACCCCACATGCTTGCGAGGCTGCTAGCAAATCCCCAGACACCTGCCTCATTCTCTGGAATAGCATCGCGCAAAGATTTTTCGATCCGTATTAAGCAGTGCTATAGGCCGCCAGTTGGCCAGCATCGCCGGGTCCTTCCCCTTACTTAGTAGGATAAGAGCCGCCTCTGTCAAGGAACTAGGCAAGGAACCCTCCAACTGGGCTGCCCCCATACCCTCACCAGGATCGGCACCAGCTGCTCCTTAAAGGCCTGGTAGAAACTCAGTTGTTAGCCCATCCGGCCCCGGCGAGGTCTTCCTGTGGAGCGCCCCGATGGCTTCCTCCACCTCCTGTTCTGTCCACGGGTTCAAGAGGCCTGAAGCTGGGGTCCCCCGTGACCTATCCCCGGGGTTCCTTCACATAACACTCCATCTGCTCCATATCAATCTGCTGGGCTGAAAGGAACGCCGCAAAGTGGTCCCTCACTGCCCCAGAATCCCCTCCTTGGTGTCCTGCAGGACCCCCTGTGCATCCCGCACCCCCTCCATCACCCTGCGCGCCCTCCGCTCCCGGCAGCATGCGAAGGGGTCCGGCTACACATTTTCCCCGAAGAGTCCCGCTCATACACCAAGGAGGTGTAGCGGTTGTACTGTACCTGCTCCAGGAGTGCTTGGAGATCATGTATTTCTTCCTCCCATCCCCCTTGTGAAATCAATGTGTCCCTCTTTTCTTTATTGCCATGCCCAACTTTGTCCTTTCCCTCCCTCCCTTCTCGCCTGTCTGAGAAAGGAATCCCCGCGTTCGTCTTTTCACTGTAGCCCACCACTCCCCAATGACTGAAATGCCCCCTGCACTGACACCTGATCTTACAAAACCGGCGGTACTCCTCCCGCACCTGCTCGCTACCTAACCACTTTAAATTTAGTCGCCATAACCCCCCTCCCTGGCCTCTGCGCTGCCGCCCCCCCCCACCTGAAGGAGACCATGTGGTGGTCTGAAAAGTCCACGTCCACGGTTCGTGGACCCCCAGACAAACCCCCCTTCTTTACCAGGAATCTATCGATTCTACTTTTACACTGCCTCCGAAAGAACGTGAACCCCTCCTGTTCCTCACAGAAGGCCACATGCGCGCTACCAGCTCCGCCTCCCGCATGATCCCTGCCAGCCTCACCCCGTCATAGCCCACCTGTACCGATCGTCCCCCACTATCCTTTTTCCGCAATATGGTGTTAAAAATCTCCCCCCCAGACTACTTGGCGCGAAGTGTATAGGTAGGGCTTGATCTTCCCAAAGAGGAGCACCCTTTTCCTTCTTGCTTTGGGGCCCGTACACATTCACCACCCTCAGTGCTCTATCCTCCCCAAATCGCATCCACAACAAGACATCTCCCCACCCCCAGCTCCACCACTCGCTGAATATTCACCCGGTGGGACTTAAATAAGATCCCCACCCCACCATACCTCTCCCCCGCCACCCCCACACCGAGGGACCCCACTTCCAGGCCCGCCTTGCCCGCCTGATCACCTCAATGGACCGCAGCCGAGTCTCCTGGAGCAGGAAGCAATCTGCTTGGACCCTCGCGAACCAGTCATACGCTAAACCCTGCTTCTTCGGAGAGGCGATGCTGGCCACATTCAGCGTGGCAAATGTCAACACTAAGCCTGCCATCCTCATTGCGAGTCACGGGTCTGCTCACTCCCAACTTCTTTCCTTATCTCCTGGGATACCCCCTTCTTACCCTGAAGCAGGTCCCTCTGCTATGCGGTCTACATCATCCCCTGCCAGATCCCCCTCCCCCCCCCCAGCAGGCAGGCCGTCCTGTCTGCACCTTACCCCCCCCTCCCCCTTTCTTCCTTCCTTTCTTCTTGCTCTATCCGGACCCACCCCCTGATCCCTCCCTCTCCCCTCTTCACCCCCGCCCCCTACCTCCTCCTCCGAGTCCTCCACCTCCCCCAAGTCCTCCAAGTCCTCCAGATCCTCCTCTAGCTCCACTCTGTCCCCCCAAGCCTGCACTTGGGCCTTCACCACCTGCCCGGCCCCCTCAGCTTTCCTCTTACTCCCCTTTCCCCTCCCCCCTCCCTTCCCTCTTCCTCCTCCCTCACCCCTCCCCCTCCCCCCAGAGCCTTCCCGCCCTTCTTCCTACCACCAGTACCCTCCTCCAGTGCTTCCTCATATTTCCGTTTGCCCTCCCCAATCCCCCCTGCCGCCCCCTCTTCCTCCATTACCTCCACCTCTTCTCCTTCCCCCTGTTCTTCCTCCTCCCTCCCAACCGCCCTATCCTCCTCCTCCTCCTCCAACACCTGAAATCTGTTCCCCCCCCTCTTCCCTGCAGCGACCCCTCCCTGCCCACCCCTACTTTCCCCCCCCTCCGAAACTTCCCTTTCCTCTGTGGCACTTGTACCCACTCCCCCTCTCCCCCCTGCTCCACTCCTGACCCAGCCCCCTGCTGCCCCCCCTCCTGCATCCCCTCCTTCTCCCCCCCTTGCCCCTCCCTGCCTATCACCCCCTGCCCTATCCCCTCCTCCATTACCCCCCCCTCCCCGTCCCTTCCCCCACATATCCCTCTCGTTATGGGCCGCCCTAGGGCAGTTCCGATATGCATGGCCTAACCCGCCGCAGAGGTTGCACCTGATCGCGGTGCAGTCCTCTGTGGCATGCTGATCCCCGCATCTTCCACACTTTACCACTGGGCATGACATGCTGAAGTGCCTAAACGAACCACATCTGAAGCACTGCCGCGGCTGCCCCCTTGTAAAGCACAGTATCCTGTCACGACCGATAAAGGCAGCCGAAGGAATGTGCTGGACCACATGGCTCTCCTGTCTCAATTTGACCAGGGCTCCCCAACCTCCTGCCCAAACCCTGCTTGGATCCGGTAACTTTGTAAGTGGGGATCTCAGCTCCGCGTACCTCTGTAGCCAGTAGGCTAAATCTGCCCAGAGATAGACTCATTTCTCACGAGCAGGGGATCTGCACCAGGTCCGGCTTGCTGACTGGAATGGCCCTGAGGTCCCGCCACTCCCCCTTTCCCCTCACCCCCTCGTACCTTTCCCAGAATATTTCCATCCCCCTCTGGGTCATGAAGCTCAAGTCATATTCTGGGATGTTGATGGGGTGTATACACGCGTAAAAGTCCTCGGGTATAAACCCCATCCCCATCACCAGCCTCAAGACCCGATCCCTGGAGGGCATTGCCCCCTCCCCTATCCATTTCAGCTGTACCACATTTCGCCGCTTAGGCAGCTGTCCACCCCCTGTCCCCGCTCCCCCCCAACCCCTCCCTGGGCCCTCAAAACCACCCGATCTCCCCCCCTCCCTCCTTCCCCCTCCCTGGACTACTGCCGCAAAGGACTTGGACCCCAGCCCCCACCGCCCCCCCTCCACACTTGTTCCAGCCCTTCCCTCTGCCTCCCCCCCCTTCTGTCCCTCTGCCCCTCCCCTCATCCCTCTCCCTTCCTCAATATCCACCCGCCCCCCCCCCCCCCCCTTTTCCCCCGTCCCCTTCCCTCTCAGACAAACATCCAGCAACGTCCATAGTCAGTTCTGCGGCTTGGGCTGCCTCCAACTGATTGTCCTGCCCATCACCACTTCCTGGAACGTCCCTGCTCGTCCCTGCCACTGCAGGCTCCAGCCTCTGGGCTAATCGCCTCCTCTCCTCTGTCTCCTGGCGATACTCTGGCACCTGCCCAGTCAGGTCTGCAGCTGGCGATACCAGACTCCCTGCTCGCTCTGCCCCCGAACTCCCTCCAACCTCCGGCACCAGGGGCGAAGCCTCCGGAACTCCGCCGCTCCCCTTGGCTCCTCGCTCCCAGCCGTCCTGCTGGCAGGTCTGCTCCACCACCCGCTGCACATCTGTTAGACTTGCCATGTCCACTTCTGTAGTCAACGAAAGTCTCTCAACAATCGGGTTACTTCCCCCTTGCTTCTGGTGCAGTCCCTCCTGCGTTCTCCCAATGGCTGGCGCTTCCCGGGGGCATGGCTTGTCTGTTCCTGATTCCGCCACAGGCTGGCTGTTAGCACCCCCCGATTTCACCTCTTGTAATGGACAGCTGGTCAAATGAGCTCCCAGCTGCTGCCCGCTCCTATTCCTCTCTCTCCGACCCCTCTCCTGTAAACCGCCAGCTACTCCATGCTCAGGGAAGACCTCCCCTGCTCCCGGACTTCGTGGGCGGGGCTTCTCCAGATGCCATGCTGCTTCGGTTTCCACTTCAGTCATTGCAGACCCGGCCAAAAATACCGGAGTCTGCCTCTGCTGACCCTTTTCCAACAGGGCCTCCTTCACGGCAACTGTCTCTGCTGTTTGCACAACTGCAGGTAAGCCCTCTGAGACTTCGACCACCACCTCTGTAGAAAACAGGCTGCTACCTGCGTCTCCCTCTGCTGCCTCCATTATCTGGAGTTTTGAAAAGTTACTGAGTTCTGTCCTCCCCTCCACAGGTAGGATCTCTACTCCAGCCCCCACCTCAGAGCCATGTCCTGCCGCTGCCTCCTTATCCTCTGGCTGCTGGGTAAGTGCTCTAGACTGTGTTGCCAACTGTCTCATGTATTTTAAAGTGGGGTCACCTCTGAACCCAGACAACTCTTTTGAGTCTAATGCTGCTGAAGACACTGAAGCTTGCTGCAACTGTAGTGTTCCTGAACCCCCAGACTGTGGTATTGAAGCCATCCTTTCTCGGTTAACATAGAGCTCCCTCAAAGGATTCACAGAGCCCTTTTTAAACAGTTCAACAAGTGTTCTTTTTTCCCCAACAACTTTGATATCCGGGCTTCCTCTTTAACATACATTTGTCTGTGCTCCGCTGGGGCAAATTTACACATAGTTCTTGCCATTTTCAGACGTTTTCCTAGCTCCACTACTTCTTTTTCCACCAGCTTAATTCGTCTTACAATATTTACCACACTACTTGCTGGATCATCAGGGTCATAGCTCACTTCAAGGAACTCCTCATCTGACGATCCATTCTCCTCACTCTCACTCTCAGCTGCCTCCAGCAAAGGCTTCTGGCAAACTTCCATCGCCTCTTCCTTCTCCCTTCCTTGGAAGCGCCCTTCTGGGGCCTGTACTATCTTCCTCCCCCCTCCACTGTCTTCTCGCTTACCTTCCGCAAGCTGGGCCATGGAGGGGGAAATGCTCTGGTGGCCTCCACTGGGCTGCTTCTCCCTTCGGTCCACTGGACTCCTTTCCCTTCTCCCGGTAGTCAAACCAGGGAGAGAGCCACTCCTTTCGGCCTTCTGGTCCCGGGCCCCAGGAGGCCCCATAGCCTGGGACTTTCCTGAGGCCTTCTCCCCAGGGACCCTCCTCATCTTTGGGGAGGGAGCTAGGTCTCACTCCCTTTCCACTGGAAGTCAGCAGAGCTCTCTAAAACACCTCCTTCCTCCTCAGCAGACTGGATGGACCGTGCAGGTCTTTTTCTGCCGTCATCTACTATGTTACTTTGTATTATATAGTAATCCAACTGCCCAAATAATTATAAATGACATGCTAACACCAGTCGTGGTGCCAGGCAACGGTGCCCACTGTCGCCCCTTTTGTTTATCTTAACCCTCAAGCCGCTAGCGGCTAAAATCAGATAAGAGCCGAAATTGAAAGGAGTGCAGGTGGGAGGTAAGGAATACCGCATAAATATGTTTGCTGATGACATGTTACTGCTGGTCGATAATGCGTCTACAGGGATTTTTCAAGTAATGGAGATCATTAAAAAGTTTGGCCAATTTTCGGGTTTGAGCATAAACTTTGGAAAATCAGAGGCGTTGCCGATTAGTAATCCATGTGCCTGTGCAAGGATGTCTGACTTCCCATTAGGGTGGGCTAGGGAAGGGATTAAATATCTGGGAGTATACTTAAGTGTGAATACAGAATGGGTATACAAGAGAAATGTGGTGGATAGGTTGGAAGCTATTAAGATGTTATGCTGGAAATGGAAAGATCTTCCATTAACTTTCATGGGGCGAGTAGCATTAGTGAAAATGGTATTGCTACCTAAAATCTTATATCCATTACAGATGGTGCCATTATGGGTTCAAAAGAGGAACTTCTATATCGAAGTATAATTATGTCCTTCATATGGCGTGCAAAAAGGCCCAGAATCTCATTTGCTAAACTGGTAATGGACAGAGCGAAAGGGGGTCTCCGGTTGCCGGATATCAGGGCATACAAAGTGGCAGCACTGATGCGATAGGTGTATGAGTTTCATTCTGAAGGGGAGATCTTCTCACCGGTGAATTTCTGGAAGAGTTGGTGCACACCGCTGGATCCGTTTGTGATTCTTAGCTAGGATCATAAAAGCAGATTGGGAGGATTTAAGATGAATCCATATTTGACAGCATTGCAGAGGGTGTGGTAATGGTGGAGAGAGTTGGGGGGAACAAGGGGAGGGGTGAGCCCATTCATAACTCTGACGGGTAATATGGACTTCCCGGCAGGGATGGGAGTAACTGTGTTTTGTGGGTGGAGACTCAAGGGATGCCGATATATAGGGGAATTTTGCCAGCTGGGAGGGCAAACATTTCCTACGTTTGAGCAGGTCAGGCGCGCATGGAATGTCCCCGGTACCTAATTTTTTGCTTTCTTACAAGCCAGAAACTATGTGATGTCCCTTGAGCGAAAGAAAGGGGAACAGGTGGTGTTTGGGAGATTGGATTCAGTGTTCTTACAACTGCCACCCACATTAAATAAGTTATCCGTGTGGCATCAGCTCATTAGGGACAATAGGAAGGCCCCATATCTCCAGCAGTTAGCGAATATCTGGAATACAGAAATTGGGGGTACAGTGACAGAAGAAGAATTGGGGAAGGTCTTTGGAGAGCTTAGCAAGGTTACACCGAATGCGGCGTTGCAAGACATACAATACCGCAAACTGCATAGGGTGCACATCTCCAAAGCAAGAGAGAAAGTAATGGGGTTGTGGCCTGATGATGTATGTGTGAAGTGTGGGGCGTATGTGGGCACGTTACTGCACTCATTTATGGAATGCCCTAGACTGGCGGAGCTCTGGAGGGGAGCCCTTAAACAGATAGAAAACATGATGCAGGCAGAGTTTGAATGGACCTACTCAGTTACATATCTGGGTAGCTCCATGAACCTACGGGAGCAGGGGCTAAATGAGATATAGTGTCGTTTCATACAAGTGGCCACCATACTGGTCAAAAAATGCATTCTGATGTCCTGGATTGACAGTGCCTCACCTCAGCTCAAGGTGTGGATGGACTTGATGAAGGAAATGGCCAGTTGGGTGCAGAGGACAATTCAGCCTAATGCCTCTATAGGGCTGTTACAGTACAAACAAATGTGGGGCAGAATTCCAGATGCTGACACCTTACTATTAGCTCCATCTACAGAAGGGAATAAAGAGTAGGCCCTGCAGTCCAGGTGAATGGGAGAGCAGAGACGGTGGGGCCTTTGCAAGAGAGTTGGATGGAATAGATGTGAACCGCTCCTGTCAGTGGACAAGGGGGGAGGGGGGTAGGGGGGGAAGGTATAACATATAAAGTCATGGGTGTTCTGTCCCCTGACAGCCTGGCACTAGTTATAGTGTGACCCTAAAATGTGTTAATGCCTTCACTGCTATTCTTACTCCTAAAGATCTTGATTGCTGCAGTCTTCACTGCTAAGATATGTGTGTGAGCAATGCATTGTGTGTAATGTAGTTCACAGACAACGCAATCCCACTTGCCTGTCTGTATAAGATCTGTTACTACTGGTTGTGATGCTGCTTAGATCACTCCCCTGTCTCAGCCAAGCTTGGCTTCTTTGTTTACATGCCAGCACTTCCTGGCCATTCTTACTATCTCTGTCCCGAGAGGTCAGCCAGGTATGACCTTTTCCTCCAATCAGGGGCTGCCCCCTAGAGCCGCCCTTGCCACTCGAGGGCAGGCTTTGTCCCTATTGGCCTTTCTACTCCTTCTTCTCTGGGTCTGTATGAGCTTCTGGCTCCTCCCCCATTATTATTGAAACGAAGATGGCCTGCTTAAATTTGATTATAGGTTTGGGTAAATATGGGTGGTCCTAGCTGCTCTGTTTTAGGTGTCCTCACTTCAATTAAGGGTGATAATGATAAACGTCCGCAGCTGCCGTTCCCATTTGGAAGCTTGCACTTGCTTTATTGGCACCTCTTTAAAACAGCTTGCTCTGTGTTGCACTTCAGAGGTTATGGGGTGGCATTTGAAAGCGTTTAAGCGCCAGTTATAGTAAACCTTGTTTTTCCCACTGTATGCTTGTGTACACTTGTTTGTGGTTTTTTTTGTGTTGGGGGGGAAACTGTTTTGCCAATTCTTGAAAGATAACTAGTGTGTGGGTTTGGTTTCAGACTGGATGTTAGCTGGTAGCTTAGCATATACTCTGCATTTTCTACTTGCGATCAGCTCTCCATTCTCTACCCTCCAGGAGTTCATTGGTGTGTGTGATGTGCTCCCTCACTGCCCCCAATTCTCTTTCTCCTTTGTTGAAGCAGGCAGCTTCTGGTCCCTTGGAGCCAACAGATTCTTGCAGCACAAGTTCAAGGTAAGTTCATACCTCTCAGCCACCTCTTCCCTTTCTGCTATGTAGGTGCTAAACAAACATTTCTTGCATCTTGCAGGACAGCTGGTCAAGAGGAATGCAAGAGACAGCAGTGGACTGTTGAGAGCCATGATTGGTTCTACCAAATTCATTGTACAGATGTCTTGTTCTCTATTGGACACATTCAGGTGTGGCTGCCTGTGGAGTGCGGGAGGGGAAGAGGCCCCTCTTGTGTGTGCGCATCCCTCATGGTCAAGGGCTCCCCATTCTGTCTCTGTTCTTTGCATTTAAATCTTACCTCTATTTTCACCAGGTTCACGGGTATCCATAGCAGGTAGCTTTTTCCCGCTTTCCACCTCATGTGTCTCCCCGCTAGGTTCCATGCTCCTTTTTCTGGTGAACCCCAGTCCCCTTTTATGAAGTGCCCACCCATTGTCAAGGTTGTTGGGGGTGGGGAGGGGGAGTATATATGCACTGAATGTCTTTTCCACATTATTCAACACAATCCTACAATCCTCCATAGTTATGGAACAACAACATTTCTAAATTATAGCCTGCAAACTATTTTCAAGGTGGCCACAGGTACTGAGCCCTTAAGTCATGGTGAGGGAGAGTGTTTCTGGTTACAGTTCCTAATCCAAATTACCTGCAGTGGCTACAGCCTGGTGGCTGCAGTGGCCTAGTGGTTAGAGCACCAGTCTTGGATTCCAGAGGTTGCAGGTTCAAATCCCAGTGCTGCTCCTTGTGACCTTGGTCAAGTCACTTAACCCTCCATTACCTCAGGTGCAAACTTAGAGCTCTCCAGCGTACCTGAATGTAACTCACCTTGAACTACTACTGAAAAAGCTGTGAGCACAATCCAAATAAATACAAAAATATATGTTTATGTCCCCTAGCCTATGCCCTTTCTGTACCTGTTGCATTATATTGCAATTGTGATGAAGTAAACATCCATCTAATGCTTTTACCCTTGTTTTTCCTTTTTCTCCTGAGCTCTATCTACCATTGCTGATACCTTCCATGTGAAAATATGACCTAGCTGTTTGTGGCTCCTTGCTGGCCCTCACCAATGTGGTTTGGTTGTGGGTAAGGGTGTCTGGTGATCAGAGAGCAAACATCGTCTATGCGCTGCCTATGGTTATGTACAAGTTTCTACTTGGCAGATCACTAGTGCTAGACAACATACCTATTATTTACACAACTCTGTGCTGTGGAGCTGTATGATAAGGGGGGGAGGCTAGATGGGCATTTCTGTCCCAGAACCAAAACGCCCACCCAGGCCCCCCCCCCCCCCCATATAGCCATGCAGTTTGGAAGGGACAGGTGGCATTCTGTATGGCCACATATGTCCCAAAGTTTATCTCACAGTTCACCTGTCATGCAATCCATATTGCTGCCTCCTCTCACATCAACCCCAGCATTTGATAATATGTACTGCACAAAGTAGACACACACCCTGTTATATGAAAAATATGTAACTTGTATTTCAGAACACCAACAATTTAACTGAAACAGGCTAGTAAATCAGAAGACAAAAGGCCAAATTTGGTTCCAAACAAGGCAACTTTATTGCTAGCAAGTGAACAGTACCGAGTAGTCTCAGGACACTGTGTGTCGCAAATCACCTGACACTTACATTTATACTTCCCTACTGGGCCTGCGCACTAGGCCCCTTACACGTCACTTTTGGCATGCGCAGTAAACAGTTGTAGTTCATACAGTGCATAATTGTAGTTCTCAGTACGTACACACGTCATAATACTGAAAAGATACTGGCAAGAGAAACGAAACTTAGCAGCTTATTTTACATACACACAATGCTCCTTTCTAGCACAGGAGATAAGACTCGTCGGCTCAGAGATGCAGGGCGTGGGTGTTAGCACCCTCCAAGGCCACCTATTCATGGGGCATCTACGTGCAAGCTGATCTCGTATACGCCTTGCTACTACAGTTACAGTTACAAGCTATATGTCTAATAGCCCTGCATTCTGTCTTACATTAGTAAACAATAAAACTGAGTAAGGCACAATGGTCCAGTGCAGTGATAAAGTATGGCTAAAAGCCAAAAGCAGAGGTAGAATACATAAGTATAAGTCCATCAATAGGCACAAAACATGAGGTTGTTCTGGTAGGCAGTAGTATTCGGGTAGTATCCGGTGTTCCACTCCTACAATTCCCCCCTTTTGATACTAGACAGTCATTCTGATGGAGAGTATCATTTCCAGAACCCTAAAACAGAAAGGAGAGACAAGAAGTATTAGCAAGGAGGTCACAAGGAGCCCTAAGCCTTTGTGCAGCCGCTGGTTACTTCGCCGGGGTTGAGACGGAGGGCCCCTAGTGGAATCCCCCCCCCTTTGTAGCCGGTCTTATGCTGGCACAAGGGTATTGGCTCATAAACTGATTCGGGAGGACAGAAGTCCGCGTCAGCCACAAGGTTCTTCTTCGTCAGCCTGGGGAATGGGGGAATACACCTGGAGAGCCATAAGTTGGGCAGCAGCCCGGCGGTCAGCGATACTTTCCATGGTGGAGCGGAGACACCTGAAAACTAAGGGAAGAGACAAAGGAATTAGTAAACAGGACAGCAGAAATAGGCCACCCATGACCAGGAGGCCTTGCAGGCTCCCGGAAGTTGGCAACCAGCTGGTAAGGGAGGAAGTCCAATCCCAAGCGCTGTTCCAGGTTTGGACGGGGACGTGGGCTAATTTGACCATACGGTCAGTTATCTCGCTGATGACTTGGCTTTGGTCATCAATCTGTAAGCAGCAATTACTGAGGTTAAACTTGCCACACACCCCGCCTTCCTGGGCTAAGAGGTAGTTGAGAGCCAAGCGATTTTGGTAAACTGCGGTAATGAGCTTAGTGTTCTGTCGGGCTAAAATGTTGAGGGCAAGTGCCGAATCGTTGGTAAGGATCTCGAGCACTGCCTGCAAGCGGATAATGCGATTCAGCATGTAGATAGGAGTACGGTACCCGTATGTGCCATCTTCAGCCCAGGTGGCCGGTCCATAGTAATGAATGATACGTTCTGGCGGCCACTCGTTGTCTTTCCAGTCTCCAATTTGGACTTTAGGTTTGGTGCTTAGAAGAGACCGTTTGCGTCTGGCAATGCTATCAGGTCCCTTTTCCACGTACAGGGGGATGCCTAACGTCTCGCCGACTCGCAGGGGCAGAAGGAAGAAACTAGGTCGGACGGTGCCTAAGAGACAGGTACCGTACCAGCGGGCCGGGAGCTGTTCATAGGCCCTGCGCCCGCAAATATAGTAGTAGCCCTCCGGGGCTACCCATTTAAGGGAGGCATTCCCTCCGTGCATCCACGTCGCGTTCAAGGTGGGTTCAGTCCAGATGGGCTCCGGGGCGGGCAGGCGGTCCGTCTGCCACCAGGTATGTCGACTGCCGTTAAACTGAAGGACCCCCGTGCAAGCGGAATCTCCCACGGGTACAGAATAACGCTTCGATGGCGCTCGACTAGCGCAGAGGGTACCGATGATATTGGTTCTCAGGGCCCATTCGTACGGCTTCGGGCGCTGGGGAAAGGTAATGTTAGTAGTGTTGAGCGCATCCCATGTTTGCTGTCGGACCTCCTTCGCTTCCCAAGGCCATTGCTCACCCATGTCCGTGCCTCCACAGACGAAACAGTTGGTAATTCCCAGGGAGAAGGCGATGTTTTCGGCCAGGTTGAGGAACATATTCCGCGCTTCTGTGGAGATGGGGAACTTAGTCGCTGCCTCTTCAGCGCGAGCGATTTCATCGAATACCTCTTGGTACCCAACGACAGTAGTCTGGTAGTGCGTGGGAGGCTTTGTTTCAAGGCTTTGATATATGGTAATATACGTCAGCGGATCCATCCCTCCGCCGTCAATGCCAAGGCCCCACGTTCCTCTCCAGGGCATGTCGTGGCCTCGGATGGGCCAGTCCAGGGACACATAGTTACCAGAACCTCGACGAAATTCGCCCAGGCCGGTGCATCCGGCATATCCTCCTCCCGTATAAGCGCATACTCGTTCCCAGCCCGAGGCTCGAGTGTCGCCGGCACAGGGGAGCCAAACCCAAGGGGAGCAGCATCTCATATCTGGACTGAAGGGGCAGACATACTTGTGGTCGTTCACATATGCCTGACGCCAACTTTGGCTTCCACACTTACGGGACCAAGGGTGTTTGTCCATGGCGGCGCAAACGTCGAAGGTGAGTGTAGCCACAGTTGGGATACCGCCAGCAAGGATGCGAGTGGAATTTACGTAATACAGAATGCCATCACCTTCAACTCCCGGGGGCCCGGCCACATACGCAGGGAGTCCTACACTGAGGGTGACATTGTAGTATCTTGGCTTGGTGGGACTATGGCAGACAGTGAGGTTGCCTTGGAGACATCTGTGGAACTGTTGGAGGCCATCCGGGGTGATGATGGCGCACGCCGGAAGGAGCTTGCAATTACCTTCCGGGGGCTGCGTCTGGTGGATGAGGGTGGTAACTAGGTGATATCCTCCCTCTATACGATGGCGCACCAGGCGCAAGCATTCAGTGCAATTCTGGCTCAGGGTGGTAGGATAGCTCGGGACTGAGCAAAGGAGGAGGAGTAGGCTCAGCATTATATATATGGTGGGAGGTATCCGAGCCTTTGCAGCAAGAAGACAATGAGGCCCACGATGAAGGCTGCAATGAACACAGAGCCAAAGACGCAGTGGGTCCAAAAGCTGAGCTCCTGTTGCGAGGCAGGCATGAATCTGTCGGTTCACGTCTTTCTTAGGGTCAGCCGTAGTGGAGCGTCAGGATGTTGATGCGCAGTCCAACGCTTCGGGGCGCTGCTAGTAGGAGCAGCAGGCTTCAATCGGGTCCAATGTATCCACACTGGGTTTCCTGCAATTTTAACAGCGGTTGGGGTCGTTAGGAGAACAAGGGAGGGCCCTTTCCATTTGGGTTTCAGACAGTCAGAGTCATCCCACTCTTTCACCCACACCTCCTCTCCTACCCTGAACCGGTGTATAGGACTGGTAAAAACCAGGGGAGCTACTCTCTCAGTGTATTGCTGGATGTTCTGCACTACCTCGTGTAAGGCTTTCATCTGTCTCACTAAGGAATTCTCGCCCTGTATCTGCAGGGAGTCGGGGAAAGAGGGTAGTGGCGGTGGCCTAGCGTACATCATCTTGTAAGGGGTAAGGCCGCTAGCCTTGGGGGTACACCTGAGATGTAGCAAGGCCAGTGGAAGCAGGTCGGGCCATTTGGCTTTGGCTTCTTGACATAGCTTGGCTAGCTGGTTCTTCAAGGATCGGTTAGCTCTCTCCACTATTCCACTGCTCTGGGGTCTCCAGGCACAATGCAACTTCCAATCGAGGCCCAGTCTTGTACTGAGCTGTTGAGTTACTTCACTGGCAAAGGCTGGCCCGTTGTCGGAGTTTATCTGCTTGGGGAGACCGTATCTGGGTAGGATATGATGAATCAGTAGGGAGGTGACTTCTTTAGCCATTTCCGTTCTAGTGGGCTGGGCTTCAATCCATCCGGTGTACGTACACACTGCGACTAGGATGGCTTTGTAGCCCCGGGCCGGGGGCATATGCGTGAAGTCAATCTGGCAAACGTGAAAAGGGCTAGTGCTCCGGAGCACGTGTCCTGGCGCAGGACTGGGTCCTGTTCGGGGGTTATTCCGGGCACAAGTTACACATTGACTGGAAGCGTTTTTGGTCCACAGAGACAGCTTGTTGATGTAGTAGGTCTTCTCAAGTAGGCGCCCCAGAGCGTCCCTGCCCAGGTGGGTGCGATCATGAGCCTCTTTGGTCACTGCCCAGGCCAGGGCTTCGGGTATCCATATGCGCCCGTCCTGTAGTATCCACCATCCATTGCGTGACTCCAGGCCCTCTTGTCGGGCCCACTCCGTTTCTTGGGGGGTGTAGATAGGGGTCTCTGCGGGGAGCTGGACGACGAGTACGGGGTCAGAAGGATGAGATGAGTAAGGGAGCTGACTTGCCCTTTTTGCGGCATCATCCGCCCGTTGGTTACCACGGGCGATAGGGTCCGTCCGGCCGGTGTGGGCCCTACAATGCATCACAGCTACTTTCTTTGGCTTCCAGACTGACTCGAGTAGTTGGCAAATCTCGGTGGCATTTGCGAGTCCTTTTCCCTCAGCTGTCAGAAATCCCCTCTCCTTGTACAGGGCTCCATGCACCTGGAGGGTGAGGAAGGCGTATTTGGAGTCGGTGTAGATATTAACAACTTTTCCTTCAGCCCACAGGAGGGCTTTGGTGAGGGCGATCAGCTCCGCCTTCTGGGCTGACGTTCCGGGCGGCAGGGCCATAGCCTCGATCACGTGATCCTCAGATACAACAGCATAGCCAGCTCTTCGACTTCCCTCTATTACTTGGCTGCTTCCATCGGTGAACAGGGTAATGCCCCCTTGCCAGGGTTGGTCCTTGAGGTCAGGTCTGCTAGAATGCACAGTGGCCATTACCTCCTCACAGTCGTGGAATGGTGGTTCAGGGGCCGGAAGGAGAGTGGCGGGATTGAGGTTAGTTGTGTCCAGGATCCGCACCTCTGGATTTTCGCACAGGAGGGCTTGGTATTTAACCAATCGGGAGTTGGTCATCCATCTGGGTCCGTGACTCTCGAGTAGGCCGCGGATGGCGTGGGGTGTGGTCACAAAGAGTGTCTGGCCAAACGTGAGTTTATTGGCCTCGTGTATCAACAGACAGGCCGCCGCAATGCTTCGGAGGCAGCCCGGCCATCCTCGTGCCACGTTGTCCATTCCCTTGGAGAGATATGCTACAGGGCGTTGCCAGGTGCCGACCAGTTGGGTGAGGACTCCAAGTGCCAATCCCTTCTTTTCGTCGATGAACAAGTGGAACGGCTTAGTCACATCTGGCAGTCCGAGCGCTGGTGGGGCCACAAGGGCCTCCTTGAGGTCCTGAAGGGCTTTCAGTTCGTGTTTCTCCCACTGGAGATTTTGGCCCTCGAGTTCAGGTCCTTTCAGTTTGGCGTACAAGTCTTGGGTCAGGACAGCGAAGTTGATGACCCAGAGCCGGCAGTATCCAGCGGCTCCGAGGAGTGCCCGTAGTTCCTTCTTATTTGCAGGAGTGGGTTGGTTGCGGATAGCTTGGGTTCGGGGGGTACCGAGCCTTCGGGTTCCTTCTCGGAGGCGAAACCCCAGATACTCGACTTCGATCTCGCATATCTGTGCCTTCTTGCGACTGGCCCGGTACCCCTGGGCTTCCAGGGTTTTCAAGAGGTAAAGGGTAGCTTCTGCACAGTCCGTGTACGTTTCACGGGCCACTAATAAGTCATCCACGTATTGGACGACCGGCCCGTATTCGTCCTGGTACGTTTTCAGGTCCTGGGCAAGTTGGTCACCAAAGAGGGTGGGTGAATTCTTGAACCCCTGGGGGAGCCGGGTCCATGTGAGTTGCTGTTTATTTCCAGTCTGTAAGTCTTCCCACGTGAAGGCAAACAACTTCTGGCTGTCGGCAGCAAGGGGGATGGAGAAGAAGGCGTCCTTCAGATCAATGACACTATACCACTTGCTGTGGGCTGGCACTTGGGCTAGAATGGAGTAAGGGTTCGGTACGAGGGCAACTATGTCGGCTACCTGGTTGTTGACTTTCCTCAGGTCCTGGACGGGTCTGTACTCTGATGTGCCTGGCTTCTTAACGGGCAGTAATGGGGTGTTCCACGCGGATCTGATCGGTTTAAGGACCCCCTGTTGAAGAAGTTTGTGTAAGTGAATTTGCATACTATGCCGGGCCGCATAAGGGATATGGTATTGTCCTTGGTTAACGACTTGGGCATTTGGTTTGAGTTCAATCCATATGGGGATAGCATTTACGGCCAGTCCGCCTGAGTTCACTTCTGCCCATACATTAGGCACTTCATCCATTAGGGCCCGCCTCTGCTGGGCAAAAGGGGTGTTCTGGTCATACCGACAGTCGCCGGCCCCTACAGTTGGGAGGGCGTGTAGCCTCCATTCTTCTCTCACTGGGCAGACAAGTGTTACTGGCCGATCTTCAAAGCTAGCTTCCACCTCCCCCGTGGTCTTGAACTTCAAGGTGGCCTGGAGCTTACAGAGTAGGTCTCGACCAATCAAGGGGACTGGGCATCCGGGGATGTGGATGAACTGATGAGACACCATCGTCCCTCCGATCTGAACTTGGCGTTCCTTGAGGAGGGGCGCTGCAAGGGACTTCCCGGAGGCCCCCACAATTGGTATGGTTTCTTTTGTGGCCGGGGCTATGGCAGTGGTGATTACAGATCGTTGGGCCCCCGTGTCTAGTAAAGCTCTCATTAACTGCGTCCCCACCCGAATTTCCACCAGAGGGTCAGTGGGGACTCTGCCCTCCCGGTCTCTTCATGCGGTACTGTCCCGGGTAGCGTCAACAGCCATCTGCCATTCCCTTTGGTCATCCCATCCTCGACCTCCTCGGCCTCGGCCCCGGCCTCGTCTGGGGCCCCCTGTGCGGTCGTTAGTCCCCTCCTCTCTCGGGCGGTCCCATGGTTCCTCCTCTCTCGGGCGGTCCCGTATCTCCTCTGGGCAGTCAGCCCACCAGTGCCCTTCTTGCCGACAATTTGCACACTGGTTACGTCCTATGGGGGACCGTGTTCCTCTTGTCCTTTTGCCCCTCCCCCTTGGTCTAGACCTCAGGCGCTCTTCCAGTACCGTGGCCAACACATCCGCCTTCTCCCGCATCCGTCTGGTCGATTCCTTCCGGGCCTCCGTCTTCTCTTCTTGGTCGCGATATCCGAATACGCGATCAGCTATAGCTTTTAGTTGGCTGATGCTCATCCCTTCAAACCCCTCCGTTCTCTGCAGCTTTCTTCGGATATCTGGTGCTGACTGACTAACAAAACTCATAACCACGGTTGGGAGGTTCTTGGGATCTTCAGGGTTTATTGGACTGTGCCTTCTGAATGCCTCCATAAGTCGTTCAAGGAAGTCCCCCGGGCTCTCGTCCTTCAGTTGGACTACACTATGGATTTTCCCCATATTTGTAACCTTCTGCTTCCCCTTCTTCAAGGCTGCCAGGTACGCCTGCTGATACCGGCGGATAAAGGCCTGGCCTTCAACGGTCCGGTAATCCCACGCAGGGGCAGCGAGGGGCGCCTCCGTTTCTATTAGATTCTGTAAGTTAGCATGAGTCGGGTTTGCATCCCGAACAGCTTGCTCCATATTCTGTTGTAAGAGACGGTGTTCTTCCGTGGTCAGAATATGGGCGCTTAATTGTCTAAGGTCTCCCCACGTAGGATTATAGCTGTATATAATGCCTTCCACTAATTCTACCAACTGCTCGGGCTTCTGGTCGTAAGATGGCCCATGCAATTTCCAATTGTACAAGTCGGCACTGGAGAAGGGAACGTGGCTATAAACTGTCGATTCAATGGGCTGACCCCCTTCTTCTGTCGGGTTTGGGGTAAAAGTGGTAGATAGTCGGACTGGGTATATATTGATGGGCCCCCCTTTACGGCCGGGAGGGATGGCCTTCTGTGGACTTAATTGGGGAAACCGGGTAATGTTCTTCACCCCCCGTGTACTCTTCCGGGTAGTCGCGTGGCCCGTTGGTTCAGGTGAGGCTGGTCGGGGAATCTCTTCGGCCTCCGACTCTGACCCGGAGGCTCCGGCGTTATCCGGGCCCTCTGCTAGGCCCGCGAAGCCGGGGTACATAGGGGCATATGGCGGTGGCGCAATATCGTCTTCGTATGCTTCCGTCGTAGCAAGTATCGGGGCCTTTGGGGGCTTCTTTTCGGGCAAACCCTGAACTTTCCCTCCGGTTTCCTTCGGGGTTTTCATTCTAGAAAGTGTGTTGGTAGTACTGGGCGTGGTTTCTGCCTTAACAATGGTAGCAGGGGGCGTGGTCTCAGTGGCCTCTACGCTAGGGGCGGTCGGCCGTATAGGGGCGGTCCCTGCGGCCTTCTGAACGGCAACGGTTGCCGGGCTTTGGAGAGCGAAGGCATAGGTCGGCAGGGCTTTAAGTTTAGTTTTCCGGCCCTTCCTCTGCTTCACCACCATAAGGGCGGCTTTCTCTACCTTCCGTTGGGCCCAAGCCGGCGGATCCCGGACCACATCCAACCAGGCTTGGATGTATGGAATGTCCTCGGGGCAGCCTGGGTTCCCTTCAACTATGACAATATTCATGACCGCCGCCACCTTTTCATACTCAAATGACCCTCCCGGGGGCCATTCAGCAATCCCTAGCCCTGGCCACATAAATTGACATCGCTGTATCATCCCGGCCCTGCTACATTTATCTTGATCGAACACTTCGCTAAAGTGTTTCGTCATTAAATCTAACGGTGTGGACCCACCCCCGCCCATCCTAACCTGAGTGCCAAAGGACAGGTGACGGACAAAGGGGGAAAGGGGTGGTGGAGGAGTAAGGGGTCTCGTTCCACCAGACACAAAAGGTTCAACACTCGGCCTGACCAGATCGCGGTCGCCCGGCCTGGAACTGCAAGCCCATTCACACACTTTCATACGCCACAAGAAACCCTCCCGTTCGCCGCTCGGTTTCGTCGTCGGAGCCTAGTGAGTTTCGGGACCTAGTCTTATACCAATAGTCCGTATTAGTCACTGGCTAAAAGAGGGTGATCACGCCTCTTCTTCGGTCCTTACTGGGCCGGTCACTACGTAGAGTATACTCGCCTGTCCGCCGGGGTCGCAGGCCGCGCCGTCGTACGCTTCTCTCTGAAATAGAAAAAGGTGCCTTGCCGGAACCACACAGCCCCCTCTACAGTCGGGCGGAGTTGATCGGCCCTCCTCCGGGAGATGGACGCTGAAATCAGCGGTGGCCACTCACCACCTTCTCGGAAGGGGATCGATGACCCGATCCGACCGCAGTGGGGGAGGGGAAGAATATAATCCGATTTCCCTTTTAATAACACTCCTGGCTGGCTCGCCAATGAAACAGGCTAGTAAATCAGAAGACAAAAGGCCAAATTTGGTTCCAAACAAGGCAACTTTATTGCTAGCAAGTGAACAGTACCGAGTAGTCTCAGGACACTGTGTGTCGCAAATCACCTGACACTTACATTTATACTTCCCTACTGGGCCTGCGCACTAGGCCCCTTACACGTCACTTTTGGCATGCGCAGTAAACAGTTGTAGTTCATACAGTGCATAATTGTAGTTCTCAGTACGTACACACGTCATAATACTGAAAAGATACTGGCAAGAGAAACGAAACTTAGCAGCTTATTTTACATACACACAATGCTCCTTTCTAGCACAGGAGAAGACTCGTCGGCTCAGAGATGCAGGGCGGGGGTGTTAGCACCCTCCAAGGCCACCTATTCATGGGGCATCTACGTGCAAGTTGATCTCGTATACGCCTTGCTACTACAGTTACAGTTACAAGCTATATGTCTAATAGCCCTGCATTCTGTCTTACATTAGTAAACAATAAAACTGAGTAAGGCACAATGGTCCAGTGCAGTGATAAAGTATGGCTAAAAGCCAAAAGCAGAGGTAGAATACATAAGTATAAGTCCATCAATAGGCACAAAACATGAGGTTGTTCTGGTAGGCAGTAGTATTCGGGTAGTATCCGGTGTTCCACTCCTACATAACTGTTCCCAATTTTGCCCCCTCCCCCCCAAATGTCCTTCAGTGGCGGCCACATCCTCCTCCCTGAAGGGCAGTGTGCAGCAGGCTAATGAGCAGCACCAGGAGCAGCCTCACTGCCCTATGGTGCTGCTCATTAGCTTGCCACATTGCTCCCATCTCCTGCCTCATTGCTGACACTTACTGCAGCAACTGGTTTTGCCCACGAGGAGGCGTAGTGCTGGGGCAGGGGAAGGGGCTGGGCCTGGTGCTGGGGATGCTGGAGGTGGTGGAGCCTCCTCCTCCTCGGCCTCCTCCTGCTGGCCAACCTCCGGCTCCCCCTCCTCCTCCTGGCCAACCTCCTCAGCTGCCTCCTCCCGCTGCTGCTGGTGCCCTGTGTATGTAAAAGGATTGTCTTTGAGATCAGCACATCCCACATGGCTTGCATAGTGGAGGAGCTGGCTGGCCTGAGGCGGGGGATGGGGAAAGGTGTGGTGACACCTGGGCTATAGCCATGGGGTGTGAGATGCATGAGATGACATGACAGGGAACCCTGGATGCTGGTCTGACTCAGAGTACACAGGCAGACCACACTCAATGGTCATGAGCATGTTTGCAATATGATTTGTGCCTATGGTTGGCTGACCATTTTGGGTTTGTTATTTTTTTTTTTTGGGGGGGGGGGGGGGGAAGCACATAACTTTAATTTCTCCGAGGACAAGCAGGCTGCTTTTTCTCACTGATGGGTGACGTCTACGGCAGCCCCTCCAACAGGAATCTTCACTAGCAAAGGCCTTTGCTAGCCCTCGCGCGCCTATGCGCATGTGTGACCGTCTTCCTGCCCGAACCGGCTCGTGTTCGTCAGTCTTCTTTTGTCCGCGCTCGGGACGGTCGTGTTTTGCCGCCTTTTCATGCCCCTCAAGTTGACCTCGCGCGTGTTTCCAGCTTTTTCCCAGTGTAAGTTTCCTTTCGCTTTCGGGAACGGCCTATTTGGCCTCGGTACGGGTATTTTTCTCCCTTCTTTTTGGTGCCTTTCGTCATCATTGCGAATTTTGATTTCGCCGGCGTGATTTTTCCGCCCATGTCATCGAAGTCTTCCAGCGGCTTCAAGAAGTGCACCCAGTGCGCCCGGGTAATCTCGCTCACTTCGTGTCTTCAGTGTCTGGGGGCTGGGCACCGCCCGCAGGCCTGTAGTCTTTGTGCTCTTTTGAAAAAGAGAACTCAGGTAGCGAGATTGGCCCAGTGGAATGTGTTGTTCTCGGGCTCTTCGACAACAGCACGGGACTCGTCGAGTGCATCGACGTCGACAGCATCGCAGTCTTCGACCTCTGCATCGACTGCATCGAGGCTTCTACCTCCTGCATCGTCAGTACCGAGACATCGGAAGGCTGCGTCGACATCGGTGGTACCGGGACCTCCGCTATTGCTGATGTCGTCAGACGGTGGTGCTTCGTCTGGAGTGCAGGTGAGGTCTGTCCATTCCCCTGCTGGTGGCGGTGAGCCTTCGGGTGGGTCTCCTCCTGCCCTGAGGGCTCCTGTGGTACATCCCCCCCGAGATCGACCTTCTTTGGCCTCGGCCCCGAGGAAGCGACGGTTGGACTCTACGTCCTCCTCGTTGGTACCGGGAAGCTCCGGTGACATGCTTCGCTCGAAGAAGTCGAAGAAGCATCGACAACGGTCTCCTTCCCGTCTCGGTACCGAGAGCTCTGGGTCGCCGAGGGAGTCAGCACCCAGTAGGCATCGGCATCGGGAGGACCGCTCACCCTCTATTCAGGAGGTGTCGATGCGCTCCCCCTTGGACAGCCCGGAACCGCCTCCACGCCCGGAACAGACTCTGACCTCGACGCCTGCATCGGCTTCTCAGTCTTTCTCCACAGCCGCTCTGCACGAGAGTCTCTGGGCCGTTCTTCCAGAGCTCCTGGGAGAGCTGTTGCGCCCTTCTCCTCCAGTACCGGGGGTGCTTGCGCCACCGGTGCCGTCGAGTGAGGCGACAGCTGGCCCTTTGCCCGGGGTGAGGTCCCCGGTACCGGTGCCGCTTGCGGTACCAGTTTCGGCTGCCTCCCAGGTGGACTCCCCGACGACGTCGGGGGAGGGAGCTTCGCCGCTGCCAGCCAGGGAGTCCACCTCTCGACGCTCCCACCGTGGTCGTGGTTCCACGGAGTCGAGACGGACACGGCTTCAGACACAGGTCCGTGAACTTGTGTCTGATACCGATGACGAGGCCTCGTGGGAGGCAGAGGAGGACATCAGATATTTCTCTGACGAGGAGTCTGATGGCCTTCCTTCTGACCCCACTCCCTCCCCTGAAAGACAGCTTTCTCCTCCAGAGAGTCTGTCTTTCTCGGCCTTTGTCCGGGAGATGTCTACAGCCATCCCCTTCCCGGTGGTTGTGGAGGATGAGCCAAGGGCTGAAATGTTTGAGCTCTTGGACTATCCTTCTCCACCTAAGGAAGCGTTCACAGTACCCATGCATCATGTCCTCAAAAAGACATTGCTGGCGAACTGGACCAAGCCACTAACTAATCCCCACATTCCCAAGAAGATAGAATCCCAATATCAGATCCATGGGGACCCAGAACTGATGCGCACTCAGTTGCCTCACGACTCTGGTGTGGTGGATCTGGCCCTGAAGAAGGCTAAGAGTTCTGGGGGGCATGCTTCGGCGCCCCCGGGCAAAGACTCTAGAACCTTAGACTCCTTTAGGAGGAAGGCCTATCATTCTTCCATGCTCGTGGCCAAGATTCAATCTTACCAGCTCTACACGAGCATCCATATGCGGAACAATGTGCGGCAGTTGGCGGACTTGGTGGACAAGCTCCCTTCTGAGCAAGCCAAGCCATTTCAGCATCCAGGGCCGCTGCTCAAGGTGTGGTGATGCGCAGACTCTCATGGCTGCGTGCCTCCGACCTGGAGAATAGGATCCAGCAGCGGATTGCGGACTCCCCTTGCCGTGCGGATAACATTTTTGGGGAAAACGTCGAACAGGTGGTAGAACAGCTCCACCAGCGGGATAACGCTTTCGACAAATTCTCCCGCCGGCAGCCTTCAGCATCTACCTCTTCAGGTAGACGTTTTTATGGGGGAAGGAGGGCTGTTCCCTACTCTTCTGGTAAGCGTAGGTACAATCTTCCTCGACAGCCTGCGGCCCAGGCTAAGCCCCAGTGCGCTCGCTCTCGTCAGCAGCGTGCGCCTCAGCAAGGCCCCACAGCTCCCCAGCAAAAGCAGGGGGTGAGCTTTTGACTTGCTCCAGCAGAGCATAGCTGAGATCACAGTGTCCGGGCCGGACGATCTGCCGGTCGGGGGGAGGTTGAATGTTTTTCACCAAAGGTGGCCTCGTATAACCTCCGACCAGTGGGTTCTCCAAATAGTCCGGCAAGGATACGCCTTCAGTTTGGCCTCCATGCCTCCAAATTGCCCACCGGGAGCTCAGTCTTTCAGCTTCCAGCACAAGCAGGTACTTGCAGAGGAACTCTCCACCCTTCTCAGCGCCAATGCGGTCGAGCCCGTGCCACCCGGGCAAGAAGGGCTGGGATTCTATTTTAGGTACTTCCTTGTGGAAAAGAAAACAGGGGGGATGCGTCCCATCTTAGACCTAAGGGCCCTGAACAAATATCTGGTCAAAGAGAAGTTCAGGATGCTTTCCCTGGGCACCCTTCTTCCCATGATTCAGGAAAAAGATTGGCTATGCTCTCTGGACTTAAAGGATGCTTACATGCATATCCCGATACTGCCAGCTCACAGACAGTATCTCAGATTCCGTCTGGAAATGCGTCACTTCCAGTACTGTGTGCTACCCTTTGGGCTCGCCTCTGCGCCCAGGGTGTTCACGAAGTGCCTGGCTGTGGTAGCAGCAGCGCTTCGCAGACTGGGAGTGCACGTGTTCCCTTATCTTGACGATTGGCTGGTGAAGAACACATCCGAGGCAGGAGCTCTACAGTCCATGCAGATGACTATTCGCCTCCTGGAGCTACTGGGGGTTGTGATAAATTATCCAAAGTCCCATCTTCTCCCAGTACAGAGACTCGAATTCATAGGAGCTCTGCTGGATTCTCGGACGGCTCGTGCCTATCTTCCGGAGACAAGGGCCAACAATCTGCTGTCCCTCGTCTCCCAGGTACGAGCGTCCCAGCAGATCACAGCTCGGCAGATGTTGAGATTGCTTGGCCATATGGCCTCCACAGTTCATGTGACTCCCATGGCTTGTCTTCACATGCGATCTGCTCAATGGACCCTAGCTTCCCAGTTGTTTCAAGCTGTTGGGGATCTAGAGGACGTGATCCACCTGTCCACGAGTTTTCTCAAATCCCTGTACTGGTGGACGATTTGGTCCAATTTGACTCTGGGACGCCCTTTCCAAATTCCTCAGCCACAAAAAGTGCTGACTACGGATGTGTCTCTCCTGGGGTGGGGAGCTCATGTCGATGGGCTTCACACCCAGGGAAGCTGGTCCCTCCAGGAACGCGATCTGCAGATCAATCTCCTGGAGTTACGAGCGGTCTGGAACGCTCTGAAGGCTTTCAGAGATCGGCTGTCCCACCAAATTATCCAAATTCATTCAGACAACCAGGTTGCCATGTATTACATCAACAAGCAGGGGGGCACCGGATCTCGCCCCCTGTGTCAGGAAGCCGTCAGCATGTGGCTGTGGGCTCGCCGTTACGGCATGTTGCTCCAAGCCACATATCTGGCAGGCGTAAACAACAGTCTGGCCGACAGGTTGAGCAGGATTATGCAACCTCACGAGTGGTCGCTCAACTCCAGAGTAGTGCGCCGGATCTTCCAGGTGTGGGGCACCCCCTTGGTAGATCTCTTTGCATCTCGAGCCAACCACAAGGTCCCTCAGTTCTGTTCCAGACTTCAGGCCCATGGCCGACTGGCATCGGATGCCTTCCTCCTGGATTGGGGGGAAGGCCTGCTGTATGCTTATCCTCCCATACCTCTGGTAGGGAAGACTTTGTTGAAACTCAAGCAAGACCGAGGCACCATGATTCAGATTGCTCCTTTTTGGCCGCGTCAGATCTGGTTCCCTCTCCTTCTGGAGTTGTCCTCCGAAGAACCGTGGAGATTGGAGTGTTTTCCGACCCTCATCACACAGGACGAAGGGGCGCTTCTGCATCCCAACCTCCAGTCTCTGGCTCTCACGGCCTGGATGTTGAGAGCGTAGACTTTGCCTCTTTGGGTCTGTCGGAGGGTGTCTCCCGTGTCTTGCTTGCTTCCAGAAAAGATTCCACTAAGAGGAGTTACTTCTTTTTATGGAGGAGGTTTGCCGTCTGGTGTGACAGCAAGGCCTTAGATCCTCTCTCTTGTCCTACACAGACCCTGCTTGAATACCTTCTGCACTTGTCTGAGTCTGGTCTCAAGACCAACTCTGTAAGGGTTCACCTTAGCGTAATCAATGCATACCATTACCATGTGGAAGGTAAGCCGATCTCAGGACAGCCTTTAGTTGTTCGCTTCATGAGAGGTTTGCTTTTGTCAAAGCCCCCTGTCAAACCTCCTACAGTGTCACGGGATCGCAATGTCGTTCTCACCCAGCTGATGAAACCTCCTTTTGAGCCACTGAACTCCTGCCATCTGAAGTACTTGACCTGGAAGGTCATTTTCTTGGTGGCAGTTACTTCAGCTCGTAGAGTCAGTGAGCTTCAGGCCCTGGTAGCCCAGGCCCCTTACACCAGATTTCATCATAATAGAGTAGTCCTCCGCACTCACCCTAAGTTCTTGCCGAAGGTAGTGTCGGAGTTCCATCTGAACCAGTCAATTGTCTTGCCAACATTCTTTCCCCGTCCGCATTCCTGCCCTGCTGAACGTCAGCTGCACACATTGGACTGCAAAAGAGCATTGGCCTTCTATCTGGAGCGGACACAGCCTAACAGACAGTCCGCCCAATTGTTTGTTTCTTTTGATCCCAACAGGAGGGGAGTGGCTGTGGGGAAACGCACCATTTCCAATTGGCTAGCAGATTGCATTTCCTTCACTTACGCCCAGGCTGGGCTGGCTCTTGAGGGTCATGTCAAGGCTCATAATGTTAGAGCCATGGCAGCGTCTGTGGCCCACTTGAAGTCAGCCACTATTGAAGAGATTTGCAAGGCTGCGACGTGGTCATCTGTCCACACATTCACATCCTCTTACTGCCTGCAGCAGGATACCCGACGCGACAGTCGGTTCGGGCAGTCAGTGCTTCAGAATCTGTTCGGGGTTTAGAATCCAACTCCACCCCCCTAGGCCCATTTTTATTCTGTTCCAGGCTACACTTTCAGTTAGTTGGATAAGTTGTTAGGTCAATCTCAGTTATGTCCTCGCTGTTGCGAGGTCCAATTGACCATGTTTGTTGTTTTGAGTGAGCCTGGGGGCTAGGGATACCCCATCAGTGAGAACAAGCAGCCTGCTTGTCCTCGGAGAAAGCGAATACTACATACCTGTAGAAGGTATTCTCCGAGGACAGCAGGCTGATTGTTCTCACAAACCCGCCCGCCTCCCCTTTGGAGTTGTGTCTTCCCTTGTCTTTGTCTTGCTATATACGGGACTGACGAACACGAGCCGGTTCGGGCGGGAAGACGGTCGCGCATGCGCAGTGCGCATGGGCGCGCGAGGGCTAGCAAAGGCCTTTGCTAGTGAAGATTCCGGTTGGAGGGGCTGCCGTGGACGTCACCCATCAGTGAGAACAATCAGCCTGCTGTCCTCGGAGAATACCTTCTACAGGTATGTAGCATTCGCTATGAGGCAATGACATCCTCTAAGAGTAGGACCTCAGGCAGGAATACCATGAAAGAATATCCACCCCAGAAACGGGGATACAGAAGTGAGGCAAGTCATCTCATTCATCTCAGAGGAGTTTAGTTGGAAGTTGCAGCCACACTCACGGGAGGGTAGCTGCAACCTCAGGCCTTGATCTGGGACAGAGGTGTTATGACTTACTAGTTGCCTGTTAGCCACATGGAAACTGATATTGGACAGGGCATTTGCATTATTAAATACCTACATTTACAAATGACTACAGGTGCCCTGTTTATAATACTTACATTGAGGTCTGAGACGCCATCTCGCTGCCCTGATCATGTCAGGGTTGTTGTGGCGGATCCTGCGGGACCTCCGCCGGAGGGACTCCAGGTCTCTCCTTATGCCAAATCGTCTGCAAGATATAAATTTGTACGCCAGGAGTCAGGGGATGACCCTTCTTGCCTTGAGCACACAAATTCATTTGGAAATCAAATAGGAGAGACTCACAACACTGATTGGGGAGGGGGGGATGACACATTACATAGCTACAGATGATGTCATTGAGGTGGGCGCTAGAACAGAGAGTACCGTTTGTGTTTTGGCTTTCTAGTACATAGATTCTATTAATGAATGTACATGTGCACATATCACTGCTTACCCTTGAATGCAGACTCCAGTTTGTGCTTACACTGCTGAGGGAGCTCTTATATGTGTAGCTACAGGAGGGAGCAAACACTTACCTCTTCAACCTGTCTCTTATCTCAGTCCAGGTTCAGATGCAGCGATTCCTGGGGGGCAGGTGGTGGTGGTTGGGGAATAAAATTTGTCTGTGCCTAATGCAGAAGTAGACAAGCAGCAGATTTTCGCCGACACTGAAATTAGGTTCTCGTCGAAGAGCCATTTTTGCCATTTTTCTCAGTAAATAACATTGGAAAGCGTGCCTCGCCTTATATGGCCGGCCATGCGTGATGGCCATCCTTACATGCACAGCTCCATATATGGTTCGCCATTCCATATATGGATAGGTCAGTACTTGCACGTCTTGGCACGTATGATGGCTCCACATATGGAGGGCCATGACACATGGCCGGCCATGGTGTGTGGGGCCTACGTACAGGGTTTCCTACATGGATCATTATTAAGTGTGCGAACTTTATATATATACAATAAAATATGTATAATCCTTATATTTCCCACAGCTGCATGTTCCGCAACTACATACAGACATCCAGGTAGGGGGAAAATATAAGGAAGATGAGAAGTATAAAGTACAGTAATACGTTTCTCACTTAACTGCTATATTTTTCCTATACTTTGGCCGCATCTGATTTAGCCGTGTTCAACTACGATAATGGAATATCTGAGGCCGGCCTTTTTCCTATACTTTGGCCACCCCAGATTTGGCCGGGTCCCGGCGTATTATCGAAACGAAAGATGGCCGGCCATCTCGTTTCAAAAATACGGTTTGCTCCTCCATTTGCGGCGCCAGCCATAGCAATGGCTGGCCATCTATTTGGCTGGCGCCGTTCGATTATGCCCCTCCACGGGGCTCATTTTTGAAACAGATAAACTTCCAAAAAGTGTCATAAAGCAGCATTTGGACGAATTTCTTCTCAAAACGTACAAATTGCTATTTTCGAAACCTGTTTTGCAGATGTTTATGTATGCAATTTGTCTGCAGTGCGTCCAAATCACAAGAGGCGGGATTGGGGTATTCCAACACTTGGACGTTTTACAGCCATACTGGAACAAATCAAAGACGGCCAGGGCTACAATCTAGACCTGTTTTTACAACGAATAAGGCACAAAAAGGTGGCCTAAATGATAAAATGACCACTGGAGGGATTAAGGCATGACTCCCTTACTCCCCCAGATGTCACTGACCCCCTCCCACCCTCCCAAAGATGTGTCCATACTGTGTGCTGGCCATACTGCCTCTCTTCTCCCGCTCCCCCGTTGGACGCACTCTCTCATCGTGGATTGTGGACCGCACCGCGTAGCTTATTGCGCCTCATTTTGAGAGGTTCAGATGCAAACAGATCTTATATATATTCATTGGGGAAAAGCAGACTGAACTGCAGTCCTTGAGGAATGAGGTTGGACACCCCTGCACTAGAGAGTGATCGCTCTGGGTTGGGATGAAGAAATTCAGGCAGTGGTCTGAGATTTAAGGCAGGCCAAGGTTAGGAAGAGCTTTGCAGTCAGTTGATACTGGATAAAGTTTGCAGCCTCTCTCCTGCCTCTCCAGCCTTTATGTCTTCAAAACTACATCAAATAAAGATGTGCTATTATCCTAACAGACAAAGATATGAAACAATTGATACATAAACAAATATTAGATCTCTGTATATTCTTTTCTGTTCACTGCTAATAAAACTGTTGCTTTTACTACTAACAGTCCTCGTTTATTGTGTTGAATGGAGGAGTCTGGTTTAGTGTTTTGACTACCAGGGCTTAAATTCAGTCAAAGCGGTGCAATGCTCAGACCCTCTAAATATCTTTAGGCAAAGCCAGCAGTGTGAGTGAGCATTTTCAAACTGTTGCTCCAATGATCAGAAGCAAACGCAGGTGGTAGAGGCTGTTAGCACCATACTAGCACCTGTGTTTGCTACCGCCCCAGGATCAGAGCCCCGAGTGCGTGAAATAACATGCTTGAGGGCTCTGAACACAACTAGTATGCAAACAGCATGCAAATGCATGCTAAACCTATTCATCCCCAATGATCAGCGACCAGCTCGGAGCTGGTATTAGGGTTTGCAGACCATTGGGGAGGAATTGTGAGCCCTATCCAACATGCATTTGCATGCTAGCTGGCCCCCATTCCCTCCAATGCAGGACCCCCCCCCCCAGGAACCACGACCCCCTTAGCAACAGGGGGCTGGAGGTCCAGCGGACCTCCGGTCCACCCGACCCCCCCAACACAGGTTCAGGGAGGGCTGGTGATCAGGTGGGTCTCCAACCCCCTAACCCCACCAGAATTTCTAAGACATCCCTGGTGGCCCAGTGGGTGACTGATGACCCCACCCCACCCACCCCCCAGTGACAGGGGGATGGAGATCCCCCTGACCCCCCCCCCCCCCGACACAGGTTCAGTGGGGGCTGGAGATCTGGTGGGTCTCTAACCCCCCCTCCAGCATTAGCAAGAAGGACCTGGTGGTCCAGTGGGCCGCTGTCAATCCCCCCACCCCCCTACCTTGAGTTGGAGGATGGAGGTGGCCTGCCTCCCTCCTCTTCCTTTGACGCGGCACCCAGCTCCCCTGTTTCTCTGAGAACAAGCAGGGCATTAATTCTCACAAGTGGGGTATGCCTAGCATCCAGGCTCACAGAAAAATGTGGAACCTTGTATCACATAGCTATAGTTGGTTTGAGACCTCCCAACTAATTTGTATAAAACTCCTGAGTTCTAACTTCAGAAGAGGAGGACGTGAACTACATATGCTGTAAGGACTGAAAGCCTCAATATCAATATGTAATTTATGTACCATAGTACTTCGCAGGTTCACAGCGGTCTACAAAAGATAAGTGAGTTGCACAGAACAAGAAATCACCCAAAACTACATGTAGAAGAAAATATCCTTAATCAGTTTCCAAACAGCAGAGCTTTCAATATCTTTCAAAATATCAAGTAGGTACTCTCCAACCTAATAAAAAGATTGCCATACAGATATTACAGCAAAATGGAACAATGGCCATTAAAGATCTTCACTCTTTATTTCAACATACTTAACCCCTCAGCCCTGATGATGACAATCCTTGTCACAATGTATGGATGTTGGTGCAGGACCTGAGTAATTAAGTGCATTGTTGGTGTCTATGTGTTGTTTTTAGGTGTAGGGGCTACGTGACTGGGGGCAGTGGGTATGTGTCCACCTCAATGATGCCTCTGCTCCACAATTACCTCCCCTTTCACACTAACCTCCCTCATGCTCCCTCAATCACACTCTTTCTGCAGACTCACCTCTCCCTACCCAGACTTACCACCCTGCCCAGGCTAATGCCTCAGTCATGCACTCCTCAGTACTTCCCTACCCAGACTTGCATCCTTTTCCTTATATTCACATTCTCACCCTGCCCGTCCTCATAGCTCTCATTCCGCAACAAATCACACCCCTCCCCAGCTCCATCCAACTCTCACTTTCTCCTGTATTCCCCCTCCTGCCCTGTGGTTCTTCCTTGTTTACTTCAAAGCCCCCTCCCCTGACAGTACTGTTTCAATGTCATCAGCTGTCATCAGCAAAGCCAGCAGCAGGAGGGTAAAAGAAAACAAAAGTGAGGTACATCCAGCAGCACAGTAGACGGGAGGGATGGAGGCTGATGTTTGACTCTCAGGGGCAGCAGCAGAGCCATAAGAAAACCTACAGCAACAGTAGGCAGAGAAGGTCCTGGGGTGGTCAGTCTCCTCGGGAAGGTGACACAAAGGGATCATACTACTTATTTGTTCCTGTTTTTCCAATGGCTACCAGTCAAATACAGAATTGACTAGAAATTGCTTGTTCTTGCTTATAAGGCTTACTATGATCATACACTGAGGTGCAGATGCTCAAAACTCTGGCGCTGTACGAAACAGCACTGGAAAATACCACCACAACAGCGCCGAGGAATTACTTCCTAATGCTGAACACTAATAATATACAAATGATATGCTATTAGCTTTGAGCATTAGGAAGTAAAGGGGAAGAACGATGCCTGGCACATTCGCTTCACAGTTGTACATCAAGCACAGCTCTTCAGCGCCAGAGGGGAGGAGAGGAGGAGGAGGAGGAAGAGGTGCCGGTTTCCAACGGGGGAGCAGGGGAAGAGAGGCAGTACGGCCAACACACAGTATGTTCTGCAGACAGCACTGCAATGGAGGAGAAATTCTACAGAATAAACCTTTACCTACACCTCGCCGCATCTCAAGAAAGATATAGTAGAATTGGAAAAGGTGCAGCGAAGGGCGACTAAAATGATAGCGAGGATGGGACGACTTCCCTATGAAGAAAGACTAAGGAGGCTAGGTCTTTTCAGCTTGGAGAAGAGACGGCTGAGGGGAGACATGATGATAGAGGTATATAAAATAATGAGTGGAGTGGAACAGGTGGATGTGAAGCATCTGTTCACGCTTTCCAAAATACTAGGACTAGGGGGCATGCGATGAAACTACAGTGTAGTAAATTTAAAACAAATCGGAGAAAATCTTTCTTCACCCAACACATAATTCAACTCTGGAATTCGTTGCCGGAGAACGTGGTGAAGGCGGTTAGCGTAGCAGAGTTTAAAAAGGGGTTAGACGGTTTCCTAAAGGCCAAGTCCATAAACCACTACTAAATGGACTTGGGAAAATCCACAATTCCAGGAATAACATGTATAGAATGTTTGTACGTTTGGGAAGCTTGCCAGGTGCCCTTGGCCTGGATTGGCCACTGTCATGAACAGGATGCTGGGCTCAATAGACCTTTGGTCTTTTCCCAGTGTGGCATTACTTATGTACTTATGTACCTGCAAGAAAAAAAGTTTTAGTGTTATCGCAGCTATGGAAGCAGAGGAGAAAGCACAGCAACCACGCACTTGACTCTTCTTCTGAACGGAAAGCAGCGGGTCTCACCCAACCATCCATTTCTCCAAGCTTCCAGCAGAGTTTCCAGGACAGCCGGGCAGCTTCACAAACCTAATGCCAGTGCAGAGCTTTCTTAAGTTTTTGTGCGGTACGAGCGCCCTAATTCCTGGCGCTGTTTTCTAAGCCTCAGAGGGAATTTGATACGACTTCTATTCCCTACATTAGCATGTAATTAGCACTGATCACTGGTGAGCTCTTTTTGTCATGGTAAGGGCCTTCTGAACATTTTGCGTTGCCAAACGTGTGTGCTAGTCTGGCACTAATGACCTGTAGTGCCTGCATTTGTTTCAGAGCATCAAAGCCTGAGCTACTTGGCCTCTTTGGCTTCATCTTATTTTCCTACAAAATTGCTTTTTCTGAATCTAGCATAGTAATTCCTCACCCATTGAGTGCTCAACACAGAAGTATACCTACACACATTTGGCATCACAAGGTCCTGTCCGATTTCCCTCTCCCCCCACCCCTCTTTTGCTGCTGCCTCAGGGTCCAGGCATTGTGTGTGTGCCTGTGATGCCAATTGTCAGTGCGCCCCTGATAGAAGCTAGATGTGGCATTGCTGAGAACCAGATGGATGTAGCCTTTACCTATTTCCTCAGTTCCCTGCTCTTTGCTCTCCATACAGATGGCTGTATGAAAGTACAGACTTGCTGCTTTGTCTTGAGGCCACAGGGTGCCTCAGGGGTTGCATCCCCCCCCCCCCCCAAACTCCCCCATATGGAGTCAAGAGCCACAATTTGAGAAACACAAATGTAAAAGAAAAACACTGGGGGTGCACTAAAAAAGAAATCTGTGGGCATATGTGACAATGTGAGAAGTTCAGTGGGAAAGAGATATATGTGCATGCTGGTAAGAATAAGGATGTGTGAGAGAGAGAGAGAAAGTGGTACTTGAGAACAAAATAATTATTACCTGATCAGAATCCAGGGCAGACATTTCCCTCCTGTTTTCCCTCTGAATTCCGCAGCTGCTACTACTACTACTACTACTACTAACATTTGTATAGCGCTACCAAGCGTATGCAGCGCTGCTGGGATGGATTTAGGCTGGGGACTTCCCTGTTTCTGGAAAGATGAATAAGACTGAGCTGATTTTCTTTAAATGACATATTTATTAAAGATTTTTGTATTTTCAAAATGAAAACAAAAATCATACAAATCCCAAAGGTAATAGAAAAAAGAAGGCAATAACAATAGCAAATCACTAGAGAATTAAGCAATCATCAAACCTATGTTGTAAGAAAAAGAAATTGGGTATCAGTGGGAGGAAAAGGAGAGGCATCAATTCAAGCAATCAAATAGAAGAAACATAAAAAGCAAAATTCTGAAGCAACACTTGCTCATCATTTAAAGCCAACCTGTCAATTGATCAAAGAGACTGATCTGATTTCTGAGGGTCTCAGATAAAGTCCCTCCTCTCCTCTCTGCAGATCTAGGTCTGGAACTTGCAGGACTTTCCAGTCCCTGAAGGAAGAAACTTTCTGAGAATACCCAAAGCTCTTCAGCTCAGATCACACTTCGTAAGGTGGATCTGTTGAGATAACAGGTAGCTACAGAGTTTAGACAAAACAAATCAGATCACCAGTTTAGAAAACAACAGAAAAGAAGGCAAAATTCCTGCAAATTTCAAAATAGGAATAATTAATAAATAAATAAATAATAATAAAAGAATCCAACTCAATGCTGGATCAAAGGCACTTCATATTTATTTATTAGGATTTACCACCTTTTTGAAGGAATTCACTCAAGGCGATGTACAGTAAGAATAGATCAAACATGAGCAGTAGGCAATTACAGCAGTAAAAAATATTAATGTACTTTTCCTAAAAATAGGAATCAAAACATTACAGTTCACTCATACTTCTACTAGTATGAGTACTGTGTACTCAAGTGAAGGGCATTACTTGATTAGCTGCAAATTAAATGGCACAGTTCACATTAGGAAGGTCTCCAAGGTACAGGTTCAATTGCCTCAACAGACCTGGCAAGTCACTCTTCTAGTGACAATAGCAATGGCAACATTGTTTCTTTACATCGGTCACTGTCACCTTGTCAAGGATACGAGATATGTACTGTCAGGACATCAACCCAGAGAGCACTGGATTTCTGAAGACCTAACGTAAAGACAGAATCCTGTTTGGATGAAGTCATTAAATCAGTCTACACCAGTGGATCTCAGGACATACCCAACCAGTCAGGCTCCCGGGATATGCACAACGAACATGCATGTTCAGGTTTACATACAGTGAAGGTTGTGCAATTTTACCTCATGCATATTCATTGTGGACAGCCCGAAAACCTGACTGGCAGGGCGTGCCCTAAGGACTGTGTTGAGAACATCTGGTCTACACTATTTCAACACACAAAGTAAACGTGAACTAAAGCAGTCCCACCCAAACAAATCTGTTTTCTCAACTATTTTAATGGTAATTACAGAGATGAGGTATGTGCAAGTTACAATAGGAATGGATGAACCAGTTTTACACTGGCAGTCTTCCAACATGAGATGGACACATGGCATGTACATTTTACTAATAGGAGAAATACTGAAGCTGAAACATGAAAGGCCCTACACCACCCCCCACCACTGCTGCCCCCAAACACAGCTTCCTTTCTCCCTCCCAGACCCACCTGTCTTCCCCCCCCCCCTCCACCGGGCCTACCATCAGTGCTGCAAGTCACATAATACACCAAGATGGGATAGCCAAAAATCCAGAACTGGTTCAAAACCTCCAGCCTGGAAATGAGCCAACTTGACATCTCTGTAGTTCTCAATCCACTCAGGACATCAAAAGCCCCAAAATCACAGTTTATTGGGACCCTACACGGTCCGTGTTTCAGCTACAAAGCCTTCCTCAGGGGTCAACAAATTGATGTGTATAGATTAAGCATTTGAACCTCTCAAAATGAGGAGCAATAAGCTATGCAGTGCAGTCCACAATCCACAATTTTGTTTGTTCACTCATTGTGGATTGTGCACTGCACCATGTAGCTTATTGCTCCTCATTTTGAGAGGTTCAGATGCTTAATCTATACACATCAATTTGTTGACCCCTGAGGAGGGCTTTGTAGCTGAAACACAGACCCAATAAACTGTGATTTTGGTGCTTTTACCACCGTGGTTTCAGTACTGGTCTTTTGGACTTGGTTTTCTTCCACCCTTGTGTACTTTGCTTCTTTTAGTTGTTCCTTCCACCATGCTTAGATATTTATATACACCTTCCTGTTCAAGTTCCTTTATCTCACAGTGTTCAGTCAGAGATATTTTCAGTTTTGCTCAACTTTCACCTAAGGAAAGCACCTTAGCACATTTGTCCATATTTTTCACCAAGGTAGATTCTTTCATATTTTCTTAGATCAGATTTGCTGTGGAAACATTTATTACATTCCTATATGATTTTTCTCCAGTGTGGATTCTTTCATGAATTCTGAGAATACTTATTTGATTAAAGGTTTTACCACATTCAGAACATGTATATAGTTTTATATGGCTTTTATCCAGTGTGGATTTGTTTATGAATTCCAAGTTGACTTTTTTTTACGCTTTTACCACATTCAGAACATTCCTATAGTTTTTCTCCAGTGTGGATTCGTTCATGAATTCTGAGTTGATATTTATGATTGAAGTTTTTCACCAGTGTGGATTCTTGCATGAATTCCGAGTTGATCTTTTCGATTGAAGCTTTTACCACATTCAGAACATTTAAATGGTTTTTCTCCAGTGTGGACTCTTTCATGACTTCTGAGTTTATCTTTTCGATTGAAGCTTTTACCACATTCAGAACATTTGTTTAGTTTTTCTCCAGTATGGATTCTTTCATGTAGTCTGAGTTCATATTTTTGATTGAAGCTTTTATTACATTCAGAACATTTAAATAGTTTTTCTCCAGTGTGGATTTGTTCATGAATTCTGAGGTTACCTTTTCGATTGAAGCTCTTACTGCATTCAGAACATTTAAATGGTTTTTCTCCAGTGTGGATTCGTTCATGAATTCTGAGTTGATATTTATGATTGAAGCTTTTACCACATTCAGAACACTTAAATGGTTTTTCTCCAGTGTGTATTCTTTCATGAATTCTGAGTTGATTTTTTCGATTGTAGCTTTTACCACATTCAGAACATTTAAATAGTTTTTCTCCAGTGTGGATTCTTTCATGAATTCGGAGTTCATCTTTTCGATTAAAGCATTTATCACATTCAGAACACTTAAATGGTTTTTCTCCAGTGTGGATTTGTTCATGAATTCTGAGGTGATCTTTTCGATTGAAGCTTTTACCACATTCAGAACATTTGTTTGGTTTTTCTCCAGTGTGGATTCGTTCGTGAATTCTGAGCTTTTTGTTTTGATTGAAGCTTTTACCACATTCAGAACACTTAAATTGTTTTTCTCCAGTGTGGATTCTTTCATGAATTCTGATGTTACTTTCGTTGCTGATTCTTTGACTTTGTCTGAGATTTGGCCCGTTGGTGGAATTTCTCTCTTCTTCAATACATATATTCAAGCTCTCTCCTTTTGGGGTATTTTCTTGCAAGCTTACACTACTAATACCTCTGACACTATCAGCTGAAGGATCAGGGCTGTGTCTGGGGGGGTGTTTTTCTTTACATTCCTCCTTCTGTTCTCCATCGCACCCTTTCATTCTCTTATTCCCAAATCCATCATCTGCTGGATAAAAATGAAAGTATGTACATAAATTATACAGCTATTTAGTAAGACATATATAGGCAAATATCCCATCATAAGTATTTAAAGTAACTTGCTGGTAGACAGGTGTAGGTGAGCAATGGCACATGAACAGACATCCTGATCTCATCTGTTGGTTCTGGACATTTCATCCTCCCCTGCAGTCTCTGCTGTGATTCCCTTCACTCTGATTATATTCACTAACCAAAAACTCAATGTGAAAATTTAGAAATACTCCACAGCACATAGCAATGATTTTTTTCACATAGGAATTCCTTGCTCACCACTCTTGGTCACTGAAAGGGGAACCTCTTCCATTTTCAGGATCTCTACTGTGGGTTCATTGGGCATAGGTGTCACTATGGGGGTGGAAATGCCCCTCCCCCTTGCAACCATAGTGAAAACTAGTGCCAAAGCTTCACATCTCCTTACCTCCCTCCCCGCAGTCCCTCCAAACTTACAGAGTTTGCTAGCACTGCTGGCCTAGCAGCAATTACAAAAGACTCTCTCCAGCCAGCCCCAGGGTCCTTTCCTCTGTTGCAACTGCCGCATGGGAAGGATGCAGCAGAGGGAAAACCTTGGAGCCACTGGTAGGAGTCTGTTGTAATCACTGCCAGTAATGCCAGCAGACTCTGGGGATGGCACTTGAGATACCACTTTTCTGTGGGTTACAAAGATGTTTACACATTTTATTCAGATACTTATGCTGTACCTGGGGCAGTGGGGGTTACGTGACATGCCAAGGGTTACAAGCAGCTGTAGTGGGGATTGAATTCAGTTCCCCAGATTCTCAGGCACTGCAGTAACTACTAGGCTACTCCTCCACTCTGAAGCTGCCCATGGATAGAAAGGAGGGAAAGGGAAGGGAAAGAAGAGGGGGACATGCTGCCATATGGACAGGAGACATGCTGCACATGGATGCAGGGGAAGGGGAACATGCTACACATGGATAAAAGGGAACGGAGAGGAAAGGGGGACATGCTGCACATAGATGGAATGGAAAAGAAGGGATCGGAGGGAAATGCTGCACATGGATTGAAGAGAGGGGAAGATTTGGAAGGAAGCAGAAAAATGGAAGAAAGCTAAAAGATCAGTGCTAAAGATGGATGTAGGGTCGGAAATGAAAAAGAAAGGATGTGAGAAAAGAAATAGCACATAAATAGGAGGTCCTGGAAACAGTTAAGCACACAGAGGTAGGGAAAAAGAACCAGAGACTGATTAGAAAAATAAAATTGCCAGATCATAAAGATAGGGAAAATGATTTTATTTTCAGTTAGTGATAGAATTATGTCAATTTTGAGAATTTACTTCTGCCAGCTTTATTTTGCACTGTACAGGAGGAAATGCATTTCTTTCTATTTGGTTTTGCACTGCATGCAAAATCTGGCATCTTGAGTTTCAGTTTAAGTTTTGTCTACATTAGTACGTTTACCCTCACAGTTTAGTAAATAGGGGGAAGGGGGTTAGTTTGTGGTTGCTTATCCTGTATTTGAACAGGGGCTCTCTGTGTTCTGAGACCAGGATTGGGTGCTGTGGAAGAGTATGAGTGAGGAAGGAGATCCCAAGGGGTTCAGTGAGGGTAGAAACAGAGTAAATGTTGTCAAAGAGAGGAACAGTAGATGGGGTAGAAGGTAAGAGAGAGAATGGCCTGGAGACAAGTGAAGGATGGAGAGACAGGGATGGAGCTGGAGCTGATGAGGGGATGAAAAGCAGTAGAAAGTAGAAGAGGGCTCAGAGGGTGAGTACAGAGGATAGAAATGGGGGACTAGAGAGTGGGTGAAAGACGGGGGGGGGGGGGGGGGGGAGAAAGACAGAGGGGGCAATGGAATTGCTGGAAAGAGGGTGAGAAGGAGATGAGAGGTGAATAGAAGGCGACTGATAAGACTCTCATAGACTTATTACTGTAAAATCATGATATCTTAGAGTATAACCTTGGCACAGGATTAAACACCTGGAGTCTCTATTATTTTTATGAAGCCTCTTTTATTTGAATAAATCACAGATAATTTACTCACAGATGTTCAGAAGTGCTGCTCCAGGGCACAGCGACTCCTTAATCTGAGAGCTGTTTTGTGGTGGAGATCTGAGGAGAGGTAGCTTTATTGCAAAGGAGAAAGATAGTTGAACAGGTAGAAGTGGTTCAAAGCTGGGTGACTGGAATGTGCGATATTTCATTAGGGAGGAGATATTTTGAAGGTAAAAACCCAAGTTCGTTGCAGAGAGTTCCAGCAGGACAAACCTGTCTGGGCCAAGATGGTGAATGCCTCATGGCTGAAGGGACAAGGTATAATTATGTATCATACCTGATAATTTTCTTTCCATTAATCATAGCTGATCAATCCATAGACTGGTGGGTTGTGTCCATCTACCAGCAGGTGGAGATAGAGAGCAATCCTTTTGCCTCCCTATATGTGGTCATGTGCTGCCGGAAACTCCTCAGTATGTCGATATCAAAGCTCCACCCGCAGGACTCAGCACTTAGAGAATTACACCCACAAAGGGATACTCTGCCCAGCTCACCACCGCCGAAACGGGGGAGGGGAATCAACCCAGCTCATCCCCACACCAGTGGGGGAGGGGAATCCATCCAGCTCATCCCCGCAGAGCGGGGGAGGGACGCCACACCCGCCGATGCGGGGGGATCTGGCTTATCCTGCAACCGCAACCGCGGGAGGAGCTGACTGACCCTAACACCGCTGAAGCGGGAGGGGTACAAAGCTGCCCTACAGCCGCACGAAGCGGGAGGGAGCGCCAGCAGAATTTAGGTCTCAATCCAGCCCCATAAAACGGAGGGGAGAGGAATGCAGCAGCTCACTGTAATACAAAATCGTCTCAACTCCTGAAGAATCCAATTGAAAAAACTTGAACACGAAGTCCTCCTGAACAGGAACTGAAGACTAAACTTGAACCTGAAATGCAACCAGAATAAAAACAGTACAGATATCTGGGAGGGGCTATGGATTGATCAGCTATGATTAATGGAAAGAAAATTATCAGGTATGATACATAATTTTACCTTCCATATCATCATGCTGATCAATCCATAGACTGGTGGGATGTACCGAAGCAGTACTCACCTAGGGCGGGACATAGAAATCCCTGACCGCAACACTGAAGCTCCAAACCGGGCCTCCGCCCAAGCAGCCACAGTCAAGCGGTAATGACTGGAGAAGGTATGAGGCGAAGCCCAAGTTGCCGCCTTACAAATCTCTTCCAAGGAGACGGACCCGGCCTCTGCCATCGAGGCCGCCTGAGCTCTAGTGGATTGAGCCTTCAGCCGGATAGGCGGCACCTTCCCCGCGGCCACATAAGCCGCTGCAATGGCTTCCTTGACCCATCTTGCCACTGTAGGCTTAGCAGCCTGCAGACCCTTACGAGGACCTGCAAACAGGACAAACAGATGATCCGACTTCCGGAAATCATTGGTCACTTCCAAGTATCTGATGATGACTCGTCTCACCTCTAGATATTTGAGAGCAGAGTACTCCTCTGGGTAGTCCTCCCTACGAAAGGACGGAAGACAGAGCTGCTGATTCACATGGAAGCGAGAAACAATCTTGGGCAGGAAGGAAGGCACTGTGCGAATAGACACTCCTGCCTCAGGAACTTCAGAAAGGGCTCTCGACATGATAGCGCCTGGAGCTCGGAAACTCTTCTGGCTGAAGTGATAGTCACCAAAAGACTGCTTTCAACGTCAATTCTTTCAGAGATGCCCTCGACAAGGGTTCACAAGGCGGCTTCTGCAAGGCTCTTAGCACCAGATTGAGATTCCACGCAGGTACCACTGAGTGCAGAGGAGGGCGCAGGTGAATAACTCCCTTGAGAAAGCGCACCACATCTGGCTGCAAAGCCAGGGAAGCACCCTTCAGGTGACCCCTGAAGCAAGCAAGAGCCGCTACCTGGACCTTAAGGGAACTGAGCGACAGGCCTTTTTCCAGACCTTCTTGCAGGAACGCCAACTCTGATGAAATTGGAGCAGTGAAGGGAGAAAGTGAGCCTGCCTCACACCACGATGCAAAGGTACGCCAAACCCTGGCGTAATCAGTAGAAGTAGAGCGCTTCCTCGCTCTCAGCATAGTGGCGATGACCTTGTCTGAGAAGCCCTTCTTGCTCCGACGCTGCCGCTCAATAGCCAGGCCGTAAGACCAAAGGGGGAGGGATCCTCCATCACCACGGGACCCTGATGCAACAGGGCCCGCTCCGCTGGCATCTGCAGAGGTCCATCCACTGAGAGCCTGATCAAGTCCGCATACCAGGGACGTCTGGGCCAATCCGGACTCACCAGGATTATCCGGCCCGGATGCCTTGCCACCCGGCCTAGCACCCTGCCCAACATGGGCCAAGGCGGGAACACAAAGAGGAGCTCCTGTGTCGGCCACTGTGGGAGAAGAGCATCTACTCCCAGAGATCGAGGTCCCGTCCTCTGCTGAAAAAGCGCGGCACTTGGCAATTGGCTGAAGACGCCATCAGATCTAGGCTCGGCTGGCCCCAGCGCTTCGTAATGTCCAAGAACGCCTGAGCAATATTCATGACTCCTGCAATGTGGGCCGCTGACAGCTGTTCCAGGCTTGCTTCCGCCCACAGGCATAGCTTCATGGCCTCCTTGGCTAGAGGGGTGCTCCTGGTACCTCCCTGGCGATTGACATAGGCCACAGCCGTGGCATTGTCCGACAGGACCCGTACTGGCTTCAGTGCCAGGCCCGGGAGAGACTCCAAAGGCGCCAACCGAATGGCTCTGAGTTCCGGGAGGGTTGATAGATCACTCTGCCTCTGCAGGGGACCAGAGCCCCTGCGCTGTCCTTCCCAAAAAGTGGGCTCCCCAGCCCTACAAAGAGGCGTCCGCCATGACGAAAACCCACTCCGGGGTCATAAGAGGCATTCCTGCGGACGGCTTGTCTGGCCTCAGCCACCAGCTCAGCCCCTTGCGCACCGCTGGATCCAAGGGAAGGCGCACAGCGTAATCCTCCGAAGCTGAAGTCCATCGCTGCAGCAGAGAGAGCTGTATAGGTCTCATATGGGCCCTGACCCAGGGCACTACTTCCATCGTGGCCGTCATTAGAGCCCAACAGCTGCCCATAGTCCCAAGCCCGAAGAGAAGAGGCTGCTAGGAACTTGTCCACCTGAGCCTGAAGCTTGACAATCCGATTGTCTGGCAGGAACACTCTGCCCACTTGGGAGTCGAATCGAACTCCCAGATACTCCAGGGACTGAGTCAGGCGCAGCTGGCTTTTCTCCCAGTTGATGATCCACCTCAGGGAGCTCAAAAGAGCAATCACCCGGTCTGAAGCTCTGCTGCACTCTGCATAAGAGGGGGCTCGGATCAACCAGCTCGGATGGACTTGTACTCCTTTCTTGCGTAGGAAGGCCGCGATGACCACCATAACTTGGAGATGAGGAGGCCAGATGGGAATATGCAAGTAAGCTTCCTTGATGTCCAAGGATGCCAGGAACTCCCCTGCCTGCACTGCCGCTATCACAGAGCGGAGAGTCTCCATCCGGAAGTGCCGAACTTCCAAGGCCTGATGACCCCTTTGAGGCGAGGATAGGCCGGACAAAACCTCCTTTCTTAGGTACCACAAAGTAAGTGGAGTAACGTCCCTTGCCGAGGTGATCTTCTGGCACCGGAATGACCAAACCCAGGCGGATCAGATTGTCCAAAGTCTGCTGCACTGCCACAGCTTGACCGGAGACTTGCAGGGAGAGTGCACAAACCCGTCTCTTAAGGGTCGGCCAGAACTCTAGCTTGTAGCCGTCTCTGATGACTTCCAGCACTCAAGCGTCTGAAGTTACCCTGGTCCCCTCACCCAGAAACGAGGATAGGCGTCCTCCAATCTGCTCTGGGCCATGGACCAGCGCCCCGTCATTGGGTACAAGACCCTGGGAGAGGACCGGAGGAGGCACCTCCGGGACGGCGGTCTCTGCGAAAGGAATGCTGCTTGGGGTAGAAATTCCTTTTGATGGAAGAGGGGGCAGAGGAGCTCGACTTGCCCGGGCAATACCGACGGGCTTCCTGAAACAGTCCTTTGGAGGAAACCGGGGCGGGCACCATTGGCCCGAGCCCTGACCTCCGGTATCCTCTTCCCCCTTAGACGTGCCGAGATCGGTCACAATCTTGTCCAGCTCGACCCCAAAGAGCAGCTTGCCTTTAAAAGGCAACTTAGCCAGGCGAGACTTAGAGGTGTGGTCAGCAGACCAATGCTTCAGCGAAAGCCACCGCCGTGCAGAGACTGTCTGAGCCATACCTTTAGCCGAGGCTCTCAAGACATCATACAGCCAGCCTGCCAAGTAGGCCAAGCCCGATTCCAGAGCTGGCCAATCAGCACTCAAGTAAGGATCCGAGGGGGAAAGCCCGCTGCTCGTCAGGCACGCCCTGGCCACATAGGAGTCACAAATTGAGGCCTGTAAACTTAAAGCAGCCGCCTCGAAGGACGACTTTAAAGCCGCCTCCAATCTCCTGTCTTGGGCGTCCTTTAGGGCCGTGCCACCTTCCACCGGCAACGCCGTTTTCTTAGTCACAGCAGTGATTAAAGAATCCACGGTAGGCCCAAGAAAGGCCTCCCGTTCACCTTCAGGCAGAGGATAGAGGCGCGACATAGCCGTAGCCACTTTAAGGCTCGCTTCTGGGAAATCCCATTGAGCCGAAATCAAGGTGTGCATGGCTTCATGCACGTGGAAGGTTCTAGGCGGGCGCTTAGTCCCCCGCATAATGGCAGAGCCAACAGAGGCTGAGGGAGAGACGTCCTCCGGAGAGGAACTCTTCAAAATGCTCATGGCCTGCACTAACAGGTTGGGCAAATCCTCTGAGCGAAAGATCCGTGCTGCAGAGGGGTCATCCGCTCCATCCGAGCGGGAATCCGTCTCCTCCAAGGAATCTCCAAAGGACCGTTGGGAGAACTCAGATACGCTGCCCTCATCTACATCAGAGGAGAGCGAGTCCTCTAGGGCCTGGAAGTCCACCCGAGGGCGTTTGCTTCCGGAGGCCTCAACCCCTTGATCAGAGGGGGAGCCGGAGCAGCGTTTATCATAAGAAAAGACTGATGCCGCAGCAGCAAAATGAACTCAGGGGAGAAACCCCCCTAGACTGTGCACTTCTGCCGCCTGGGCCACGGCCCTAGACGCACCCTCAACCGGCGCTCGAAAGAGTGGGGGAGAAGAAACATGCTGCGCATCCAACAATGGCGTCCGGCGCAAAAACTCCAAGAAGGAGCCGCGCGGGGAAGAACGGGCGCTTAACAATTGGCCGCTTTCTTGCCGTCGCCCGAATCAAGGGCGACCATTAGCATTAACGTCTCCCAGCTCGAGAGCGGCCCAAGAAGAAGCTGTCCGAGCACAGTGGCCGGCTAATATGGAGTGGGCGAGCAAGCGGGGGATGGGCGCTTATGGCGGGAAACAACCGCCGCACGGAGGAAGAACGGGACAATGACCGGACTCCAAACTGATGCCCAACAAAGGCGATCAGGCTTTGAACCCCCGCATCCCCGCTAGATGCACACACGCGTTCAGGGGAGCGAACTCTTCGTGACCCTCGCCCTCCGACGCCATAAGCCACGTGGAGACCGAACGGGGAACCCCCTGCCCGCTATAAAAAGGTAAAATTACCTGCCTTCTCGCTCCGAGCTGTAACGAACTGGTGTCCCAGTGAGCAGCTGCAATAAACGCTGATATAACGTTGAAATAAATGCCCTTAAAGGACGCTCAAAATTTTTTTTTTTTTTTAACAGAGCCAGCGGGAGGGGGGGAGAAAAGGAGGGACCTGGCACCACCATGTTTGCACTTGCTCAAGAAGAGCCCTCAACCCCAGGTACTCAACAAAACCTAAGAATTAGGCTTGGAGACATAGCCAGAGCTGCTGCTGTCTGTGACCACCACCTGCTGAGATAGAGAACATACTGGGGAGTTTCCGGCAGCACATGACCACATATAGGGAGGCAAAAGGATTGCTCTCTATCTCCACCTGCTGGTAAATGGACACAACCCACCTGACTATGGATTATCAGCATGATGATATGGAAAGGGGTGTTGAGGCTTCACACAGGCTCAGGGAGGAGCAGATAGAGACCAATGGGGACAGAGCCTGCCACCGGGGTGGCAAAGGAGGTGCTAGAGGACAGCCCTCGATTGGAGGGAAAGGTCATTGCCTGGCTGACTTCCCAGGACAGAGATAGTGAGAATGACCAGGAAATAATAGCAGGAAGACGAAAGAGCCAAGCTTGGTAGAGAGAGTTCTCTACCAGTTCTCATACAGCCAAGCAAGTGTGGCTGCATTGCTTGTGAACTACATTACACACAATGCCTTGCTCACGTATCTTTACAGAGTGAGAACTGCCAGCAATGATAGTCCCTTAGAAATGAGAATAACAGTAAAATCATCTCACACAGTTAGGATCACGTTATAAACTAGTGCGAGGCTGTCAGAGGACAGAACAGCGACTAAGTACTAGAAGGTGAAAGAAAGGGAGAATGAGGGCTAAAAATCAAATATGGGTGGATATAGAAGCAGAGAAGAGAAAAATGAACATAAAAAGAAAAGAAAGATCAGTGCCAGATGGATGTAGAGAAGAAATGGAAAGGCAAACCTGAAAAATTTTAGAAGACTGACACAAATAGTGGAACAGACTGGGACTAACTCAATTAGAAAAGTACCCATTCAAGAAAGGTAAAACAGAAAAACATATTTTTATTTAATACTTTTTAAGGATGGTATGTGTCTGCTTTGGGAACTATACATCTTTCTATTTTTTTATTTGAGTACAGAGAAAATGCTTTTCTGTTTCTCTTTTACCTATACTTTCACTGCTTATAGAGTCTGACTTATTTGGTGGTCTCCATGAGTTTTGTGTTATTTTGCAAAACTGTCTGTAGCCTGTTTGAAAGCGGGCTCTGGGGCAAGGGCTGCCAAAAGGTGGCTCTTGTTACAGCAAATAAAATGCCAGGACTAATGGTCTCCCCATCCTATAGAGTCACCACACAAACTAAAACCCATCGGCTTTAAACAAAGTGCCTGGCAGTGGAAGGAGCTTGTGTTGTTCATGAAGTGATAATCACAATTTGAACCTTTTTTGTATGGCATGTTCTAAGAAGGATAACTCCACTAGAAATCCACCCAGGTGGAGAACTCAGAAAGCAAAAAAGTAAACTTTGGTACTTTAAAAAGATTTATTGTGTGGCTCACAGAGAACAAAAGTCCAAGTGAAAATGCACAAGATCAAGCCATTGGGATGTAGGACGAGCCAACATTTTTAGTAGACTGGTCACATAGACATCCCACGAGAATAATGGGGCACCTAGGGGGCACAGCAGTGGACTTCAAATAAATGCTCTCAAGTATACAATCTCATCCAACCTCCCTTGTCACATCTGCTGAGACTAAACCTGCAAACACCTAACTTTATGTCACTACAATAGCCCTTATGGGTGAAGGGGACATCTATGTGTAGGTACAGTGGGTTCTGGTGAGTACTGGAGGAATCACATTTTCCGCCACAAGTGTAACAGATAGTGGGAGGTATTGGCTGGGTCCACCAGTCTGCAGTGCACAGCACCCATCACTAGTCTACTCCAGGGACCTGAAAGCTGCTCTAATGGACCTTAGTATAACATCTGAGGCTGGCAATTAATGTTTTTAATCATATTTTGGGGGGATGAGGAGGGGGTCAGTGACCACTGAGGGAGTAAGGGGAGGTCATCTGGTCAGTTAGGGCACCTTTTTGTGCCTTATCGTTCAAAAACAGGTCTAGCTCAAAACATCTTAGTTTTAGTCCTGGACGGTTTGTTTTGTTTCATTATGGCCGAAAAACATCCAAGTCTTAGGAATGTCCAAATCCGCTCTTTTCACCCCCCCCCCCCCCCCCCCCGATACGCCTGCTTGAGATTTGGACCACAGACGAAAATCATAGAAAAACATCTGAAAAATAGGTTTTGAAAATACTGATTTGGATGATTTTATGAGAAAAATGTCCAAATGCTGCTTTATGCCACTTTTTAGATGTTTTTCATTCGAAAATTAGCCCCAAAGAGAAGGAAAGAGGCAAATCAGATAATGTAAGGAGAAAAGTAAAAAAAGGGAAACATAACAATTACATTATCCACACGACAAAGGTTAGACTTAGAAGCAGCCAGGGACCATAATTAAAACACCTCATTCTCACTGTGCTTGGTCCAGATGAGCTCTCTTTTCTTGTAGTACAAGTTTGAATAATTTTGCTTCTAGCTTTAATTCAAGCTACATCACCTGTTTGATGCAGTTCCTCACATGTGGCTGGGGTGGTCAGATTTTCCTCTTTCCTCAGATTCCTGAGGCTCAGTCCCAAATCTCTCTTGCCCAAACTGGAATAATATGTCAGGCTTGACATTGTGGGAGCCTGTTACAGGAAAAATACAGTAATATATATATATATATATAAAAAGTCCAAACAGCCTATAACTGCTTAGAATTACGCTGTTTTCATAGTCACCTCCATTTGTACAGAGCCAAGGAAAAAAAAAAAAAAGAGGGGTGCTGATGTGCTGATAATCATCAGAAATATATTCTACCAGTAACCTGATCATTTTAATATTGAAGTGGCAACTCCTTTCTTCAAGAGCTACAGACGGCTCTGTTGTGGATTCTGCTACTGCATAAACATAATGGAAATCTCTGCTATCAGTAGTTATTTTATACAGCTTGTTCATCTAATTGCTATAGATCAATATTCAGTGGCATTTAACTGATTACTGCTACCGAATATCACCGCTAACCGGCCATTTTCCTAACCAGATTAGAGGTGGGCTGGGGGCAAAGTATGGAAAGAGTACCTACTAAGCAGCTAAGAGGGGCATAATCGAACGGAGCCGGCCATCTCTAAGGGTGCCTATCTGTAAGGACCGGCTGGCAAAGGGGTGGGGAAAACCGTATTATCGAAACAAGATGGGAGGCCATCTATCATTTCGATAATACAGTCGGGTACGGCCAAATCTCAACATTTTTTTTTTTATGTTTAACTCTTTTTTATTGGTAAATGTAGATAGAATGTATTTGGATACAGGCAGCAGATGATGTTTTGTATATTCCTGAGAATCTAGCATGTGATGTTTTTGTTCTTTCCTGAGAAAGTAGCAGAATAGCAGGTGATGTTTGTACATTCCTGAGCAGGTTCACGAGCTGTTCATGTAGAGTTGTTCTTGTAAGCAATGCATGATCATGGTTGTGTAAGCAAAATGTAACCAATAGTAATGATAATACATGTAATATCCATGAATATTCATAGAGTATATAAGAAGGGGATTGACTCCCAAATAAAGAGTTTTTTGCCCAGACACACGAGAGGAGAGTTATTTTGCAACATCTGGTGATCCCCGACGTGATCGGTGAAAACGTGACGTACTTACTACGACTGGAACAGTCAGCGCGCCATTCCTTCTACGGAACACTGTAAGTATGGGGGGAAATTTAACATCATCACATAAACAACATGCACAGGAGCTATATACTATAACGCAAAGATATGGTTCCTCCCGAAATCCAATAACTCTTAAAGATATAGAGCGTTTAATTGAGGAAATAGTTTGTCAATGTCCCTGGTATCCAGAGAAGGGATCATTCGATCCTCAAACATGGGAAAAGATAGGGCAGCAGTTTCGTTTAGAGCCTAGAGTTTCGACTCCTATATTATTGACTTGGAGAGAGATATATTCTACTATAGTAATTCTCTCTTCTGGATGACAGGCATTACTAACGAAATATATCCAACAAATTGCCAGCAAGACCTGGTCTCTTTTACCTCCGCGACTCTTGGACCTACACCTTCTCCTCCTTCTTGTGGCTGGCCACCGATATGGGAAGGGAAGAGCAAACAAAACTCCTGACTTACTACTACTACCCCTAATAAACCAATTGAAAATATCCAAAACAACAACGCTAATGATAGCGTTATTATTACCAAAACACCAAAGAGCGTTAGAAGACCTAGTTTAATTCAATTAGGTATACAGCAAGCACGAAAAAAATGGTGGGAATTCATTTGGAACGATGATCTATGGGATAATTCGGAACCTAATCCTAATTTATACCCAGTTACTAGAACTACAACCATAGAGGCAGGGAACGAAACACATCATGCAGAATGGACTGCTCTACCTTATCAAGTTTTGAGAGAATTACGTAGAGCTATCGTAGAATCAGGTTTAAAAAGTTCATTTGTTCAAGGCATGATAGAAGGGATTAGTAACGGTTACTTAATGACTCCAAAAGATTGGAAAGACCTTTTCCGTATGCTGTTAACTCCTGCGCAATATGTAGTGTGGGATAATGAATATAAGCAAGCAGCACAACTATCACTGGGATAATTTGGTGCCTGATCAAATTTATGGATCGGGACCATTTTCAACCCTTGATATGCAAATTCAACAAAACGATACCTGTTTTCAAGCCATAGGCACTTGTATCTTGCGAGCATTTAAAGAACACCAGAAGGGAATAAACCACAAAATCTTTTGCATCAATAAACAGGGTGCAACCGAATCTACCTTCAATTTGTTAATCGATTGCAGGAAGCTGTAACTAGGCAATTGATAATCTTGATGCGCAAACAGAGTTATTGATTAAATTAGCCCAAGAAAATGCAAATTCAGATTGCAAAAGGCATTGCAGACTGTAGCTCATCGCCCAGGAATTACTTAGCAGATTTATTGAGCGCATGTGCAGATGTGGGGACTCATGGTTATTCTATGAATTTGTTAGCAGGAGCTATACAAAAAGGTAATAAGCCACAGGGGACGTGTTTTAATTGTAAGAAACCCAGGACATTTTCGAGCTCAGTGTAGAGCCCCAGGAGGGGGTGCCAACTTTGCAAAAGGACCTTCTCGACCTTCTCGAAAATGTCCTCGATGTCAAAAAGGATATCATTGGGCCAATCAATGTCGCTCTAATCCAATTAATCCACACCGCCACCCCCAAAAAACTTTGCTCCGGGTTTAACTCCTAACCTCGGTCCAAAGGGAGTGCAAGGGTCTTTTGCTCATAGTACTACTGCTACACAAGGTAGTGCAGGAATTGACCTTATTGCAGCGGAATGTAAACTGCCATCTTACCTCATTGAAGTTTTGGTATATAATACTACCTTTAAAGGACCCATTCCAGCGGCCTACTGTAGGTTTAGTATTACCTCGCTCCTCTGCATCGAAGGCAGGTATTCATGTTATCCCTGGAGTTATTGATGCTGATTACACAGGCATTGTAAATTCAAGTATGGTCCTCATCACCTTTAACAATTTCTCCCGGGGACTCGTGGGCACAATTAATTATTTTACCATATTTTACAGCACCTATTCCTTCTACTGTCTCTCGTACAGGGGGCTTTGGATCTACGCGACAGGTAAGTGCAGTTTTAAAACCGGTTTCTAATGCACGACCCACTGCTCAATTTTTATTGCAACCAAAAGCCCTTTGTTGGTATATTAGATACCGGGGGCGGATGTTTCTGTCATAGCTTATAAACAATGGCCTGTGGAATGGCCCATTGAAGATACTTCACATGTGACAGGAATAGGGGGAACTCAGTCAGCCTCCCAAAGTTCTCAATGGTTATCTATTCCATATCCTAACGATACCACGGTTCTAGGACATATTAAGCCCTGTATTTTACAAGTACCCTTTAATTTATGGGGTCGTGACCTTTTGGAACAATTAGATGCATCATTTGATCCTACTGATTAACAGTTCATAAATATGTCTTTTCTCTTCCTTTGGAATGGAAAACTGACAAACCTGTTTGGGTAGAGCAGTGGCCGATTACCAGAGAAAAACTGTTGATTTTACATCAATTGGTGGAAGAACAATTACAATTAAATCACATTGAGCCTCACCAATTCTCCATATATACTCCGGTATTGTGATCAAGAAAATCCGGAAAATGGAGATTTTTACATGACCTACGAGCTATTAATGCGATTTTAGAACCAATGGGCCCGTTACAATGTGGGTATTCCAAATCCTAATTTGATTCCTTATGATATCAATTAGCTATATAGATCTGAAGGATTGTTTTTTTTTCAATTCCTCTCCAGGAAAAAGATTATAAATACTTTGCTTTTACTGTACCTTGTTTACAATAATGGCACGTCAAATTTACCTCTCCACAAACCTCTGCTCAACGTTCAGAGCTTGCTGCCATCATCCTGGCTCTTTCTTTATTTCAGATCAACCACTGAATCTTATTGTTGACAGTCAATATTGTGCTAATCTTGTCCGTCGCATGCCCGACAGTTATGTATCATTCAAAATGGATGCCTCTTTTTATGCTTTACTGTTAACCCTCCAAGGTTACTTGGAGAATCGCCTTTCTCTCTCTTTATAGGTCATATCCGCAGTCATCAACCTTTTCCTGGTGGTCTGTCTGAAGGGAATGCTCGAGCGGATCGCCATCTTCATTTTTCTCCACAGCACACTGCAGTCATGAACTTCATCATCAAAATGCACCTAGCCTAGCTCGCCAGTTTCAAATTTCTTTAGAAGAAGCTAGAGCTATTATCAAAAATTGTCCACAATGTTCCTTTTCAGCTCCTACTACCTTTTTTCCTGGAGTTAATCCTCGTGGTCTGGAAGTTAATAGCCTCTGGCAAATGGACGTTACTCACTTTCCCCCTTTTGGTCAATGGTCTAAGCTTCATGTGGTTGTTGATACTCATTCTGGATTTTTGTGGGTCACTGCACAAAAAGGGGAAACTACATCTCATGTCCGCTCTCATCTTCTCCAAGCTTTTGCGGTCATGGGTGTTCCTAAAACTCTCAAGACAGACAATGCCCCTGCTTATACTTCCACCTCCTTACAGGAGTTCCTGACCTCTGGCATATTGAGCACCTTTTTGGTATCCCTAACTCCACTGGTCAAGCTATTGTTGAACGTGCTAATCGCACACTGAAAACTGCTTTAAGTAATCTGACTACAAAAAAAGACGGTATTCTCCGTCATAGAGTAAGCATTGATGAATGCTTAGCACAAATCCTTTACACACTGAATCATCTCATCTCATCAATAATCCTGCTACAAAAACTTTTTCTTCCAGATTTGAACAACATTTTCGTATCCTGCCCCACCTTTATCTCGTCCTTTGGTCATATACCGACAACTACCTTCTGATCAGTGGAGTTCCCCTGTGCCTCTCCTTACCTGGGGTCGTGGTTACGCTGCTGTTCAAACAGATTCTGGCCCGGTGTGGATTCCAGCAAAGTGGGTGAAACCTCATGTCGTGGCATCAAGGTCTTCACAACCCAATTCCCAATTTCACACTCACCCTTCAAGGACCGCAGATGCAAACACGCAAACGGTCAGTGACTCGTCAACCTAATGCTCCTGTTACTTGGGGACAAATTAAAGCCTTGAGTCAACAAGCTACAGAGACTTTAGAAAAAGCTCATATTGAAAAGACTGATGATAACTTCGTAGTGGCTATTATTGCAGCGCTTAATGCTAATTCCATTACATTGCTTCTACTGTGTTGTTGTTTGTACATACCTTGTGGACAGTCACAATTACTTCCCACAAAAAATATTTGGGAAGCGTTTGCAATTTCACTGAACCAAACTGATTTCTGTCTTTCTCATCAAAAGGCAGTTGGAGAAGTTTTGGCAACTTGCCTGATTCCAGTATGTCATGATCCTAAAGATATGCAAAATGATACTTGGTTTTATTCACAGCTTCCTGTTAATTCATCCTATCGAAATGCTTCTTATGAATACCATAATTGGGGAACACAAACCCTGTTGCCGCCTACTTTGGCAATGCATGTGAGAACCAATCAAATAGCTAGTATCAATATGACATGTGCGTATGGTTAATTGTACCCGATCAAATTGTGTTAATTTTGGACCAACTTTGTTAAATTGTAGCTCCACGAAAATGTTTCATATATTTTAAATTTACTCATTTACCCCCTGGCTGGTTTGGTCATGTGGAATGTATACCTTTAATTATATTCCAGCTAATATATCTGATGGTACTACATGCTGTCTAAGTCGACTCACTATGGTACTCCCAGTAAACATATTTTATTTTCTAACTCCTCACATATGCGATCCAAGCGTATGACCCTTGCTGCCAATTGCAATGATAATGTTAAATTTCTGAGTCAAACTGAATATCTGGCACTTGCATTTTCATTAATAGGTGTCCCGCATTGGCAGCGGCAAATGCAAAAAATATTCGTGAATTAGCCTGTTGGGCAATTAAATCAATCAATGCAACCTCCACTGCTATTAGTTTACTTAATGCTGAGCAACAGCAATTACGTCATGGAGTTTTACAAAATCGAGCAGCCATTGATTATCTTTTATTACTTAACCATCATGGTTGCGAAGAGTTTCAGGACATGTGCTGTTTTAATTTATCTGACAATTCAAAGGCCATTGACAAACATTAGCTTTCCTACGGAATTTAACTACTCATATTACTATTCATAAACCTACTCTTGAGTATGGGATCAATTGTGGCAATGGATCCCTTGGACCTGGCTCCGCCCTATTATCCAGTATTTAGTCATTGGTATTTTTGTTTTCACTATTTTTTGCTGTTGTATACAATGCATTCCTAACCTTTTTTCTTTATGTTTT